>NC_083572.1:3284914-3484914 GCF_027579695.1 Neoarius graeffei | reverse complement strand
TAGCACCAAAAGTCCAAAAGTGACCGAGGAAGTCAGACAATCAGCAAACATCGTAATACCGCCATCATGCTTCAATAGTTTTCTGGATTATTTTACATTGAATCGTGATATAAAATACGAAGCAAAGTCACTTCTGAGCCATAATGTGAAAAATAAGGTGCTGTAAATGCAGCCCCAAAATAACCTACAATCAGCGATCCCCACAGAGTGATCCCACTGATGGTCATAACCGTTAAATAAGATGTGGTTAAAATGATTCCGAACAAGAAGGTCATGACTCCGATCATGATCTGCACAATCTGTGGAGAAAAAACAAACAAATCGATTCAAGAGTAAAATATTCACTGTTAATTCAGCACTATTATGAATGAATAAAAGTATTTACCCCCAATGCTTTGGGCTCGCCTTTGAGAAACACCCTGCACTGGGATAGTTGGGTATCAGCTGGAGCTGTTACAGGAGTCATGATAATGATGGTAGGTTGGTTCCTGTTCTATGAACAGACATGACAATGTTAAGAAGTGTTTGGAGTAAACCCCAGTGTGGGTGGAGCACAGAAGCACGGCAGGCGAGAGTTTGTGTTTACACACACGCACTTTATTCGGCTTTTCAGCTTTCTTTCTTTCTTACTCACTCACTCACTCACTCACTCACTCACTCACTCACTCACTCACTCACTCACACAAATGTTGTGGTCAGGGAGAGCCTCTTCTCTCCTCTCCCCCTCCCTTTATACTCCATCCTTGCAACACACACACACACACACACAAATTGACATCAGGTGTAATGACCTAGCCACTTACCTTCCCCGACCCCGCCCTCCATTCGCAGACTGCTGCTTGGCCATGCCCCCGCTGCCACATACCCACACCGCCCGACTCAGGCCAGGGAGCCATCTGGCCTGAAGCTGTCTCCCCCCCCGACGGGACAGGAAGTCTGCCGCCCTGGCCTGTGGATCACCTCGAACTTAAATAGCTGGAGCGCGAGATACCAACGGGTGATCCGCACATTGGCATCCTTCATGCGGTGGAGCCACTGGAGGGGCACATGGTCCGAACAGAGAGTGAAAGGGCGCCCCAGCAAGTAGTATTGGAGGGCAAGGACTGCCCACTTGATGGCGAGACAGTCCTTTTCAATTGTGCTGTACTTGCTCTCGCGCATCGACAGCTTCCGGCTGATGTACAGCACCGGGTGCTCCTAACCCTCCACCTCCTGGGACAAAACGGCCCCCTGTCCAATGCATCAGTCTGCAAAATAAAGGGGAGAGAGAAGTCAGGGGAGTGTAAAAGTGGCCCCCCATACAGTGCAGCTTTTACCTCCAAGAAGGCCTGTTGGCATTGCTCCGTCCACTGGACCGGATCTGGAGCCCCCTTTTTAGTGAGGTCGGTTAGCTGACTGGTGACGTCTGAATAGTTAGGTATAAACCTACGATAATAGCCAGCCAGCCCCAAGAACCCCTCACCTCCTTTTTGGCCTCGGGCAGGCCGCAATCGCTGCAGTCTTGTTAATTTGGGGACGCACCTGCCCATGACCCAAGTGGAACCCCAGATACTGTACTTCCACCCGCCCAATCGCACACTTTTTTGGGTTAGCTGTGAGGCCCGCTCATCTCAGCGACTTTAGAACAGCCCTCAGGTGTTCCAAGTGCCACGGCCAATCATGACTGTAGATTATTATGTCATCTAGATAGGTGGCCACGTAGGCAGCATGAGGGTGGAGGACCCTGTCCATAAGCCGCTGGAACGTAGCGGGTGCCCCAAACCACCCAAAGGGGAGCGTGACGAATTGGTGTAAACCAAACGGTGTGGAAAAGGCAGTTTTCTCTTGGGGTAGAGGAGTCAAGGGGATCTGCCAATATCCCTTGGTTAGATCCAGTGTCGAATAAAAGCGAGCAGCGCCTAACCAATCAAGCAACTCATCAATGCGAGGCATTAGGTACGCGTTAAATTTAGACACTGCGTTGACCTTTCTATAGTCCACACAGAACCGGACCGACCCATCAGTCTTGGGAACCAGGACCACTGGGCTGCTCCAGTCACTGTGGGACTCCTCGATTATGCCCATTTCGAGCATGGCCTTAAGTTCATCCCAAACCACCTTTTTCTTGTGTTTGGGCAAGCGGTAAGGGCGGCTACACACTACCACCCCCGGGGGCATTTCAATGTGGTGTTCTATGAGGTGGGTACGACACGGAAGGTGCAAGAACACGTTGGAAAATTCCTTCTGCAACTTGGCTACCTCCGTGAGTTTGGTTGGCGAGAGGTGGTCTCCACAAGGGACTGGAGTGGTCTGCGATGTTATCTTTTTTACCTCCGGCCCCAGCAACGCCTTCTCTGGGACGACCAATGCCAACGCCACGGGGACCCCCTCATTCCAGCATTTTAAAAGGTTGAGGTGGTATACTTGCAGTGCCCCGCCCCATCCATTCGCTTTACCTCATAGTCGACATCCCCGACTCGCCGTGTGACCTCGAAGGGCCCTTGCCACTTGGCGACTAATTTAGAACTCGACGTGGGCAATAATACGAGTACTTTTTCTCCCAGTGTGAATTCTCTAAGGCGCGTGCCCCTGTTGTACAGCCGGCTTTGACGTTCTTGTGCCTGCCGTAAATTCTCCTGTGTTAATTGCGTGAGGGTGTGAAGTTTTGCACGCAGGTCAAGAACGTACTGGATTTCATTTTTACTCGGTGAAGGTCCCTCCTCCCAATTTTCCCGCAGCACATCCAGAATTCCACACGGCTTACGCCCATATAATAATTCGAAGGGAGAAAACCCTGTGGAGGCTTGCGGGACCTCTTGTACTACGAACAACAGGGGTTCGAGCCACTTATCCCAATTACGCGCATCTTCACTAATGAATTTCCGGATTATTTTTTTGAGTGTCTGGTTGAATCGCTCTACTAATCCATCCGTTTGTGGGTGATATACACTGGTGCAGATGGACTTAATCTCCAGTAACCCATACAGCTTGCGCAGTGTGCGTGACATAAAAGAGGCGCCTTGGTCTGTCAGGATTTCTTTCGGAATCCCGACCCGGGAGATAACATGGAAGAGCACTTCCGCAATACTGCATGCTGAGATATTGCGGAGAGGCACTGCCTCCGGATATCGCGTTGCATAGTCCACCAGAACTAAAATAAAGTGATATCCCTGTGCTGACCGATCTAATGGCCCGACGAGATCCATCCCAATTTGCTCAAATGGGGTCTCAATTAGAGGAAGAGGGCGCAACGGCGCTTTTGGAGTGGCCGCGGGATTTACTAATTGGCATTCACGGCACACTGCACACCACCGACGGACATCCCCGCGAATCCCAGGCCAATAGAACTGGGCCATTATTCGGGCTAGTGTTTTGTCTTGCCCCAAGTGTCCAGCCATGGGATTAAAGTGAGCCGCATGGAATACGAGTTCCCTACGGCTCTTTGGGATTAACAACTGGGTTACTCGTTCCTTGGTTTGAGTGTCCTGCGTCACTCGGTACAATATATCTTTAATAATGGCAAAATAGGGGAAGGTTGGCATCGCGCTTGGCTGAAGAGTTTGACCATCGATTACTCTCACTTGGTCAAATGCATGTCGCAGAGTTTCATCTCACGACTGCTCTATCGGGAAATTCCCAAGAGAATCCCTGAGAGAGGGAGGAGGAGTGGAGTGCTCCTCACTCTGACGCGGTGTTGACGCAGACGGCTCTGTGACAGCTTCTCCAGCCAATGCCACACCAGGATCTTCCCGTGACCTACTAGGGCAGGACCCATGGCGTGTTAAATACTCCATTAATTCTTTAAATCCCAGCCAATCAGTACCCAAGATCAATGAGTGGGTAAGACGAGGATTAACTGCCACCTTCATTTTATGCGTTTGGCCCTGGAATAGAATATGGACAGATACTAGAGGGTAATGGTGAACATCCCCGTGCACACACAACACTTTCACCGCTTGTGCTCCCCCCAATGCCTCACCTTGCAAAAGGCATTGGTGAATTGAGGTCTGATTACAACCGGAATCCACCAAAGCGTGATATGTATCCCCTTGAACACTCACCGGTCCGCGATATGTTCCGGCCCGATCGGGGGCGGTTTCCGGCATGTTGGGGATCCGGATGACAGCCCTCACCTCCCTTGCGGGGCTCTGATTCGGGAGACGCTCCGATTCCCTGCTGTGCCAGCACACCGGCCAAGGCTTTCCCTCTGCGCTGGTGTTATGGGTGTCACTCACCTGAGGGGGAGACAACACAGACACAGAAGAGGGAGATAGGAGGACACCATGGGTGCGACGGGCCGGCTGGGGAGGAGCAGCCAGCCGCCACCTTCGTGGCAGGGGAACAGGGTGGAGAGGGGGACAAGAGACAGGAGAGAGGGAGAGAGAGAGGGGGAAGAGAAGCGAGGGGAGGCGCCTCATCTGCCTGCCGTCAGAGCCGCCTCCAGATGGTCCTCCGCCAGCTCGATGGCTCGTTCCAGCAATGCCGGGCGGTGACACTGGAACCATTCCGCCGTTCCTTCCAGAAGTTGAGAGATAAACTGCTCCAGTGCCACCAGAACGATGATCTCCTCGGCGTCGTGGTCTTCCGCCCTCAGCCACCGCCAGCAGGCTTCCCGGAGTTGCTGGCTGAATGCAAACGGCCGGCCAACCTCCTCCAGTGTCAGCGTCCGGAAGCACTGATGGTGTTGCTCCGGGGAGCGGCCGAGCCGCTGCAGGATGGCTTTCCTCAGGTCTGCATAGACCAGCCAGCTGTCAGCAGGGAGCTGCTGCACTGCAAGCTGCGCCTTGCCAGTTAGGAGCGGGAGGAGGCGCGCCACGCGCTGCTCCAGCGGCCACCCCCACGCCTCGGCTGTTTGCTCAAAGAGAGCGAGGAACGCTTCCGGATCGTCCTGCGGTCCCATCTTCATGAGGGTGGCGGCAGCAGCGGCCGGCGGCCCTGCCGACGTGAGCCGGTGCCGGAACGCCTGGCGATCTTCCTGCTGGGCCAGCATCAAGGCTTCGAAGCGCTGCTGCTGCTCCTTCCGGAGGGTGATCAGCTCTTGATGCTGGTTCTGCTGGGCAGTAACGAGGGCAAGGATGAGCTCTTTGAATGGGGAGGACTCCATGGGGCAGTTCCCTTCTGTGCGTCCTGGGTTTCGGCACCACTGTAGTAAACCCCAGTGTGGGTGGAGCACAGAAGCACGGCAGGCGAGAGTTTGTGTTTACACACACGCTCTTTATTCGGCTTTTCAGCTTTCTTTCTTTCTTTCTTTCTTTCTTTCTTTCTCTCTCTCTCACTCACTCACTCACTCACTCACTCACACAAGTGTTGTGGTCGGGGAGAGCCTCTTCTCTCCTCTCCCCCTCCCTTTATATCCATCCCTGCAACAAACACACACAAACACAGACACACACACACAAATTGACATCAGGTGTAATGACCTAGCCACTTACCTTCCCCGACCCCGCCCTCCATTCACAGACTGCTGCTTGGCCACGCCCCCGCTGCCACAGTGTTGTTTAAACCTAGACGGCTTTTTGATTTCATAAAATCGGTGAAATGTAGTTCCCTCTGAAATGTGGTCATTGTCGTATCTGTTTATTTCTGTAATATCTCAAAAATATCAGGCCATTCTGTTTTGTGGCTGGGAAGTTATTTAATTTGAGGGGATTAAAGCAAATAACGTGCATGAAATCACTCGTTTTGTGCAGTCAAGCAGACAGAGGAAGTCCATGTGCGCATGCGCAGGTTTACCTTCTTCTTCTTCTTTTGGGTTTTACAGCAGCTGGCATCCACTTTATTGCATTACTGCCATCTACAGGTTTTCCTTTGAGCGTGCACTGACAGTTCCATCATTCTGTCGCTAAACAAACAGCTGATCACACCGAGGTGCTCGCTGAGCGAACATATTTATTTATTATTTATTTTTTTTATTAACCCTTCTGCTCTGTTCAGGTCAAAATGGCTGATTTTTTACAATTTGTTAATTAATTAACAAATTCATTTGTTCTTTTAACTTAAAGTGGAAGCATGCAAAAAAAAAATCTCAACATACATGGCCACTCACTGGCTACTTTATTAGGAACACCCCATCATCCACCTGCTGTTTTCTGCAGTTCTCTAATCAGCCGATCCCTCGACAGCAGCATGATGCATCAAATCATGCAGAAACAAATCAAGAGCTTCAGTTAATGTTCACAATGTTCAAACATCAGAACGGGAAAAATTGTGATCTCACAGTGAAGTGTGACTTTCTGTCTTTCACTGTGGTATGGGTGTTGGTTTGAGCCAGAGGAGTATTTTTGGTTTGAATATTTCAGAAACTGCTGATCTCCTCCTGGGGTTTTCACACACAGCAGTCTGTAGAGTTTACACAGGATGGTGCGAAAAACAAAAAAACAAACAAACACTGAGTGAACGAGTGAGCGACAGTTCTGTGGGTGGAAACAAACACCTTGTTGATAAGAGAAGGTGGAGATCAGAAAATGGACAGATTGAGCACTTTGAGCTTTTTTGCCAGGAAGGATATAGTATCTCATACAATCACTCTTTACAACCGCGGTGAGCAGAAAAGCTTCTCAGTATGCAACAGCAGAACACAAGAACACATTGGGTTCCACTCCTGCAGCCAATAACAAGGATCTTAGAACCAACAACATGTTCCTATTAAAGTGACTGGTTGAATTTTACTTAAAGTGAATCAACTCCATCCTTCCATCATGTTTATTCAGATTACACAGGCGACATTCCGATAATGTTTCTCCCTGAGATTAAGATGACAAAGTGTGCTGCAAAACTGATCGACACTAACTGATATTTTTATTCAAAATATAATAATAATATTCACTCTGCCACGTTACATCACAAAAGTGTGTCTTTACCATTCCCAAAAGATGTCAGTATGAGCTGTAAACTGTCCAAGTTTCAAAGAGAACTCAAAATATTAAACCTTAAAATACAAAACAATTAATCTGCTGATGCTGTACATGAATAAAGTCACTGACAGAACATTTTCTTGAGCAAACATCATGTTTACAGCGTCACCCATCACATCCACAATCTACTGAAGATCTTTACATCTGTCTCTGTCTCACTCACATGAAAACGAACACACCGGTTTCCTGTTTTGGGTCAAAACTGAACTGCGTACATACATTGTGTTATTTCTTCCTTTTTATTTTTATACTCCCACTCCGAAGGAGCGTTTACCTCCTTCCGCTGGTATCTCCATATCTCCGTCCGTCCTAAACACCCTTTTTCTCAGCAACCACAAATCATAGCCACTTGGTACCACGGGCGATTGCTCTAAGACAACGAGGGAGGCTCAGCCTCCTCTAAAAATGGCGAACATGGTGTAGGATGAATTGCACTAGGCTTATGTTATAGCCGACCTTATAACATTGCTATTTCAGATCCAGAATCATAGAAATATATGTGCTCAACCCAACTACAGTGCAAAATCATTCCGTTATAACTTTCCCCAGTTCACCTAATGTGTGCGTGAGTTTTTCCCCCTCGTGACAGCGCGATGCAGCCCAGCCTCAGTGGAATTCAATGGCATTTGGGAGCTATGCGCTTGTCAATCTCAAAATGCAAGACGGTTATTGGACAAATACTGCGAAAACGCACACCCACAGACTCCCAGACTCACAGTGGGAGGGACATGGCAAAGCTTTCCACGAGGAGACTGGTGATTGGTGAAAGCAGCCAGATATTTTCTTTGATTGACAGCTCGTTTCAACTATAGACAGGCAGCGGTGAATTTCAGTTCAGTCCCATGCGGAATCGCAAGTGCTGTGGTGTATTGTAAGAGATCAGCTTACATTTCGATTTCATTCATTACATACGGTTTCTACCAGCTTTTTTAGTTTGTATATATTTTCATTGTAAATTAAGTGTAAATATAGTGTTGTCAAGTTTGCTATCTTAGTTCCAGAAATTTTGTTTATTTGAGTGACTGAACTTGAACTTGAGGGGGCTAGTCAGCTAGCAAGAAAGCTGCGCACAGATGCCAAGCATTGCTGATTTAATTTTGGCGAAGCCATTTTCCAGTCTTCCTTTCGAGGAAAAAATTAAAATTAAAGAGCAGGGTAGACCAACGCCTCAAATTGACTTGGTGAAAAAGGTAGGGAATAATACTCGTTCCTTTCAGCTCTCCTGGTACGAGAAAGTGAATTGGCTAACAGCAAGTGACCCACATCAACAACAGTAAATAGGCTACTTTAGTAATATGTCATGGATGGACCAAAAATATAGAATCTATTTAAAATGTTTATGCTGAGTATATTATATTGGAATATATATTTTTCTGGATATGAATTAAACACCGCTACAATTTGGAAAACATTTTTAAACAAAAACACAGCCGAGAACATTTCACACTACAGACCTGGATTAAAAGTGAAGGGTTATCAAAATTGTCAATAAAACATTTCTCAGTCAAAATAAGTAAAATATAGGGAAAGTGTCATTGAATGAAATGTGTGGCACCCAGCTCTATGTTTGGCTCCCCAAGGTCAGTGCTTGTGCCTATTCCAGAACACTCTGCTGTTACTGCTGAGGTTCCTGACAAAGAGTTGCTTTCAATAATGATCAATTTTTAAACAACATGCCACAATTTTAAAATATAAAATGTTAAAATATACCCCCCCCAACACCACCATCATGTATATTGGACAGTAGACTAAGGGGCCAAAAGAACCTGTTATTTCACAGTTTGTGACCCTGCCAACAATCAGCCAGATCAGAGGCAAGAGTATGGGCAAAATTGATGTGTTTTTTCTTTTTTCTTTTAAAATCTGGAAATATCGTAACCGACCAGCCTCCCCTGTTTGAAAGACTACCAGCCGCCACTGCTTGGTACTGAGTTTCAGCTTGGGGTTCTATACCGTGTATCCCATTTTCAGGTCTGTCGTACATCAACTTCCTGTTTACTGACTGAATGTATTTACAAAGCATATAGGGTGGATTTACAAAAATTTTGTAACACTTTTCTCAGCAACTACAAATCACAACTGCTTGATCTTTGGTATCGAGCTTCAGCTTGGGGTTCTATACCGTGTGTACCATTTTCAGGTCTGTCCCACATCGACTTCTTGTTTACTGACTGAATGTGTTTACGAAGCATATAGAGTGGATTTTGACACTATTTGAAGAAGCAAAATGCTGTTTCAGAATGACAGTTGACCAGGATGATCTTTGAAATCCCTGGGGAGAGACACTGCTCTTTACTTACTTCGTTCTTGAATGAATGTAATTAAATTTACAACCAATGTAGATACATTACATTATTTAGACATTACCATGATATCTAAGGCATAATTAACAAAATTTACAACAATAAAAAAAGAATTAAAGTTAATTATGTATCAATGGTAATGCAAATATATATGATCAGCTGGATAGTACAGTGGTAATGCTCACTGACTACGATGCAGGAGATCGGGGTTCGAATCCTGGTTGGGGCAAAACATCATCCAGTAAGGGTCCTTAGCAAGACCCCTCATGATATATCAGCCTACCTCAGGAATGAGTGAAGACATAACTGATAGAGTCATACCGGCTCAGACGTCGCCTGGGTCAACAAGATCCGCGGCAAACTGATGAGAAATGGGCTACTGGAACAAGACATCGATGTACGAAATACGGATTTGCTGGATATCATTGGATACTGTTCCAATGATACTATTGATAGTGTTCCAACATCCATAGTCAAAATCTACTATCACAACTAGAGATTAATGAAATACAACAGCCAGGAAGACAGGTCAGCTGGGAGATCGTGACCCAACTGGAAACCTGGAGCCCCCGCCGAATACCGAAGCTGAGTTGCCAAGTACCTTCAGAAGATCTACTAGTAGATGTGAATGCTGCTCTGAAGACAATCTCCAAGAACCATCACTGAGACCAACAAGCTGATACACAGTACAGCAACAGTAATCATGGAGATGCTTGGACGCAAGGTGGGCTTGGGACATAACAAACAGTATCCACCATGGAAAAGACGATTAGAGGCCAAGATAAAGGCAGCATGGAGAGAAGTTAGCCAGCTAGCTGAACTACAGAAAGGGAACATGGTGAATAAAGGGGCACCCAGGAAGTACAACTCACTCTCCATACCAGAGGCACTCAAAACTGCCAAACAGCAACTAACAGCTCTGGCCACCTGGTTGAAGAGATACACCATGGAGGGAGAGGCCAGGAGAATAAACAAGCTGTTCTCCACTGAACCAGCCAAGGTGTACTCTCAGTGGCAGGGGAACAACAACCGGTCAGACCCACCAAGAGCTGAGGTGGAAAAATACTGGAAAGACATATGGGAAAGAAAGGCATCACACAACACCGATGTCCAATGGTTAGTGGACAGCAACCTCCCAGAACAAGAACCAGTGACCTACAAGAGGCAGACATCCAAGAAAGAGTGTCAAAGATGAAGAGCTGGACAGCACCAGGCCCCGATATGATCCATACGTACTGGCTGAAGAAGCTAACTGCACTCCATGAACGCCTAGCAGCACAGATGAACCAGCTGCTGAGGGATGGAACCCACCCAGAATGGCTAACCCAAGGCAGGACAGTCCTAATCATGAAGGACCCCCAGAAGGGACCCATCCCATCCAACTACCGGCCAATTACCTGTCTCTGCACAACATGGAAGGCCCTGTCAGGCATCATTGCGGCAAAAATGAGTAAGCATGTGGCTCAATACATGAGCGAGGCACAGAAAGGGATTGGCAGTAACACCAGAGGAGCCAAGCACCAGCTACTGGTCGATAGAACAGTTGCCCGAGACTGTAAGAAGAGACAGACCAACCTGTGCATTGCCTGGATTGACTACAAGAAAGCCTATGACTCAATGCCACACACATGGATACTGGAATGTCTGGAACTGTATAAGATCAACAGGAACCTAAGGACCTTCATCCAGAACTCAATGGAAATGTGGAAGACAACCCTAGAGGCCAACTCAAAACCCATTGCCCAAGTCAACATCAAGTGCGGCATATACCAAGGAGATGCGCTATCACCACTGTTGGTCTGCAGAGGCCTGAACCCCCTCAGTTGGATCATCACGAAGAGTGGCTACGGGTACCGATTCCGTAGTGCGGCAACAATCAGCCACCTGCTCTACATGGATGACATCAAGCTGTATGCCAGGAACGAGCGAGAAATAGACTCGCTGATCCACACCACCTGGATCTACAGTGATGACATAGGGATGTCATTCGGATTGGACAAGTGTGGCCGGATGGTCTCAAAGAGAGGCAAGATGATCCGGACTGAGGGGATTGACCTACCAGAGGGCAACATAGTTGATATCCAAGACAGCTACAAGTACCTTGGCATCCCACAGGCTAATGGAAACCATGAAGAAACCACAAGGAAGTCAACCACAGCCAAATACCTCCAGAGAGTAAGGCAGGTTCTGAAAAGTCAGCTGAATGGTAAGAACAAGGTCCGAGCCATCAACATGTACACACTACCAGTCATCAGATACCCCGCTGGTATCATAAACTGGCCAAAGGAGGAGATAGAAGCCACAGATATCAAGACTAGAAAGCTCCTCACCATGCATGGAGGGTTCCACCCCAAGTCCAGCACCCTGAGACTATTCACTAAGCGGAAAGAGGGAGGCCGAGGGCTAGTGAGCGTCAAGACCACGATCCAGGATGAAACATCGAAAATCCGAGAATACATCAGAAAGATGGCCCCAAAGGATGAACTGTTAAGTGAATGTCTCAGGCAGCAGAACCCTGATGAGAGTGCAGAGGAGGAGGAGGAACAGACAACCTGGAGAGACAAACCCCTACATGGCATGTACCACCGTCAGATAGAGGAAGTGGCTGATATCAAGAAATCCTACCAGTGGCTGGATAATGCAGGACTGACAGACAGCACAGAGGCACTAATCATGGCAGCACAAGAACAGGCCATAAGCACAAGAGCCATAGAGGCCAGGATCTACCAGAGTAGATCAGACCCAAGATGCAGACTGTGCAAAGAAGCCCCTGAAACAGTCCAGCACATAGTAGCAGGGTGTAAGATGCTAGCTGGATCAGCGTACATGGAGAGGCACAACCAAGTGGCTGGGATAGTATACAGGAACATCTGCAACCAGTATGGAATAGAAGTACCCAAGTCCCAATGGGCCATACCACAGAAGGTGGCTGAGAACAACAGGGCCAAGGTTCTGTGGGACTTCAGCTTCCAGACTGACAAACAGATCCTGGCTAACCAACCGGACATAGTGGTGGTGGACAAAGAGCAGAAGAGGGTGGTGGTGATAGATGTGGCAATCCCAGCTGACGCCAACATCAGGAAGAAGGAACATGAGAAACTTGAGAAGTATCAAGGGTTGAAAGAGCAGCTGGAACGGATGTGGAAGGTCAAGGGTTGCGTGGTCCCCGTGGTAGTGGGGGCACTTGGGGCAGTAACCCCCAAACTGGGAGAGTGGCTCCAGCAAATCCTAGGAACAACATCTGAAGCCTCAGTCCAGAAGCGCGCAGTCCTAGGAACATCGAAGATACTGCGCAGAACCCTCAAACTCCCAGGCCTCTGGTAGAGGACCCAAGCTTGAGGATGACATGGATACCACCCCCCCGCCGGGGGTGAGAAGGAGATTTTTTTTCGGTATATATATATATATATATATATATATATATATATATATATATATATATAATATATATATATATATATATATATATATATATATATATATATACAGGGCTTAATTTGAGCCGGAACATGACGGAACAAGATCCGGAACCTCCGTCGTCGGATCCGGCAGCTATTTTCATTTCATTCGGTGTTTCGGCAGCTATTTAAATGGATCAGATCACCTCCGTGACCATCACAAAGGGAAAAAACCCCCCAATAATTTAAATAAATAAGTAAATAAAAATTTGTTTAGTGTTCGGTTTTGATTTTGATATCTGTTGTTGATTTCTCTCCTATGACATCCACAAAATCTATGCGAAAGGGGAAGGGGGGGGCATGGGGTGTATACTTCCACTCAGTAGAACACCAGGTTTTTTGTAGCCGTTAGCTGGCGCTGTGGAAAAAATGGCAAAAAAACAAGAAAGTTTACTAAAATTTTTAAAATGAATTCTCCAACTTGTTTTGTAAACCCTTTATTTGTTTGCTGGCACTTATGTTTTCTGGCACTGCTTTTAAACTTGAAATATGCTTGAAATCCTAGGCTATGCTTTTAAATACCCTACTTAAATCCTTAAAATGAGTCATTTAACTCATGTCTTGTGTGATCTGATCTCCAATGGTGAAATAAACCGGTTGTGATATGAGTACAGTCTGTTATTTTAGAAGATAAATTTAATATATAATTTAATATATAGCCTAATAAAAATATTTTATAACATAATATCACGACATATTACTGTCTGTAACTGTTCATCACTAAAGCGTTTTCTAAGATCATAATGTTTGATATTATTTTATTTATTTATTTTTTTTGCCAAGCGGGGCCACTGCCGGGTCGGTCGACACGTGGTAGGCCTATTGTTCAAATGCGTTCTACAGTCTATGGGGCTGCGTTGTGGGTGCAAGTGCCAGGACCGTTTTATTTATTTACTTTCTTTAAAATCTCAGTCAAGTACACAAGCAAGATTAAGTCTTTACTCTGCTGTGTTTTATTATGGCCATCAATATATTGTAACCTGTGTTTGATTTGTTAATTGTTGATCCAGTTGTTGCCTTAATGCAGGGGTCTGCAATGGTTCGGGAGCCAGATGTGGCTCTTTTGGTGACTGCATCTGGCTCGCAGATGAATCAGTTCACATTGAGATCAAGAAGTCCACCTCCATTTAATGAAAAAGTCAGTTAGCTGTCCACAAAGCAAAGCCTTTTGACAAAGAACATGGCGAAATGGGAAAAAAGGTGACTGGTAGGCTACCGTACATTTCAACAGGAATGGACAGAGGAATTTGCCTTTGTGGGGTGAGAGGGTTCTGCTTTGTGTCCAATAGGCCTATACAATGACAAGATTGCATCGATGAAACAATGAAATAAAGCGGCACTTCGAAACACGCCAAGCTACGTTTGCGTCAAAATATTCAGTGGGGGACAGGAGGAAGACGGCATGTCAAGAGCCTCTTCATTATGAAAAAGAATATATTACACTCAAATTGTTGGTCATATGTAAAAATGCATTTTAGTTGTATTCAGCGTCACTTTTTATATATGGCTCTCACGAAAATGTATTTGAAAATATGTGGCTTTCATGGCTCTCTCAGCCAAAAGGTTCCCGACCGCTGCCTTAACGTATGTGTGGAGAGCGAGAGTGAACTTGAGTGCCTGTTTGGAGAACATTCTGAGTGTTGTCCATTGTTGTCCTGGATTTGATAACTGGTGCTGTTGCAATACATATCATGCAATAGGCGTGTGTGCGTAAAGTTATAGTAAACCGCCCCCCGCCTTTTTTTTTTTTTTTGAGTCGCCGGACCCACCCACCTCCTGCGTTCCGGGACCTCACCTCCCACTTCACAAATTAAGCACTGTATATATATATATATATATATATATATATATATATATATATATATATATATATATATATATTAGTGCTGTCAAAAATGTTGCGTTATTAACGTGTTAACTTGACTCAATTTTAACGGCGATAATTTTTTATCGCGAGATTAACGCTCTGTGACATGATGTAGGTTTTTCATAAGCTTTTGAAACTGCCAGGAACTTGGAACAGAGACTTTGCTTAGAAGACCGATAGCAGCTGGACTGTAATGCCACGCCCCGCACAGCCAGAGTCCTCTGCCCTCCCTCCAAAGAACCAGCGCAGGCAGGGCACGCTAGTAAAGATGGGATTTATGGCTCTTTGATGGGATCCGCATCTTTGTGATCCGTTCTTTGAAAAGAGCCATTCAAAAGACTGGCTAATTTGGCTCTTTTTAAATATTCATTCAGTTTTAAGAAGACAGCGTCTAAAGAAGCCAGATCCCTCTGAACTGTAAACTCAATGCTATCCCAGAAATCCTTCCTGTAATATGCAAATTTGGCCGCCTCTGATTGGACAGCGCGACGCATCAACAGGCAGAAAGTGTAAAAGTACAAAATGTGTTAAGTGAGCTGAAACAGTAAAGATCAGATTCAATGCAATATTTATCAACGAACAACTTAAAATTAATATAATAGTGTATTTTATATTATAATCAAGCATGTCAAGCCTATCGTCACTGTGTAACCTACGTATCTCTCTGATTAGAGTTGTAGACTAACTCAAACAGTAGATCATTTCACTCATGGTTTTCTTGCTAGCCCCGTGCCGGTGCTCGGCTTAGGTTTCACTTTGCAGTGGCTGTGTCAAGACGTGTTATGCTTTGCAATAAAAAAAAAAAAAACATTGGTACAAAGCAAGCCCATTCACTTTTTTATGCTGATAAGAGAATTACAATGGTTTTTTATGTGACAAAAATGTGCGATTAAATTGCGATTAATCGCAAGTTAACTATGACTGTCGCGACATTAATCGCGATTAAATATTTTAATCGCTTGACAGTACTAATATATATATATATATATATATATATATATATATATATATATAAAATCACACGTACATAAATAAAAGAAAGGTGGCATGGTGGTGTAGTGGTTAGCACGGTCGCCTCACAGCAAGAAGGTTCTGCGTTCGAGCCCAGAGGCCGGCAAGGGCCTTTCTGTGTGGAGTTTGCATGTTCTCCCCGTGTCTGTGTGGGTTTCCTCCGGGTGCTCCGGTTTCCCCCACAATCCAAAGATATGCGGTTATGTTAATATGGGATGGCCTTGGGCTGAGGTGCCCTTGAGCGAGGCACCAAACTCCCAACTGCTCCCCGGGCGCTGTTAGCATGGCTGCCCACTGCACAGGGTATGTGTGTGTGCTCATTGCTCACGTGTGTGTGCATGTGTGTGTTCACTGCTTCAGATGGGTTAAATGCAGAGAGAAAATTTCACAAGTGTGTGATGAATAAAGTTGTTGTGCCAGCGGGGGCGTGGTCAAGCATTGGTCTGTGACCAGAGGGCGGAGTCAGGGAAGGTAAGTGGCAGAATCACTGCATCTGATGTCTATTAACGTGTGTTTGTGTGTCTTCCCCAGTGACCGCGCCCTATTTAAAGATAGAGAGAGAGCAGAGGAGGAGAGCTCTCTCCCCAGCCAGACAACCTGTGTGTGTGTGTGTGTGTGTGTGTGTGTGACTGGGAGACAATTAGATAAGCTGAAAAGCTGAATAAATATTTTACTGTGAACTCAGTTCTGGCCTGCTGTCCTTCTGTGCTCCTCCCACTCATATGAACTGTCACAGTGGTGCTGAAACCCGGAACCGGAGCACAGAAAAGAACAGCCCCATGGAGTCCTCCCCCTTCGCGGACCTGGTCCACGCCCTCGCCACGGCCCAGCAGAGCCAGCACCAGGCACTAGTCGCCCTCTGGAAGGAGCAAGAACAACGGTTCGAGGCCCTGGTGTTGGCGCAGCAGGAAGATCGACAGGCTTTCCGGCACCTCCTCGCGTTGGCGGGGTCCACCACTTCCACCACCGCGGGCCCTTCCCCCCTCACCCTAACTAAGATGGGCCCGCATGACGGCCCCAAGGCCTTCCTCATGCTCTTAGAGCAGGCAGCAGAGGCCTCGGGCTGGCTGGTGGAACAGCGTGCGGTGCGCCTCCTCCCCCTGCTAATGGGTGAGGCGAAGCTGGCCGCGCTACAGCTCCCCGCCGACTGCCAGCTGGCCTATGCGGAACTCCGCTGGGGCATCCTCCAGCGTGTGGGGCACACCCCCGAACACCACCAGCAGCGCTTCCGCGCTCTGCGCCTGGAGGAAGTTGGCCGGCTGTTTGCATTTGGCCAGCAACTCCGGGATGCCTGCTGGCGGTGGTTGAGGGCTGACAACCGCGATGCCGAGGGAATCATCAATCAGATGGTACTGGAGCAGTTCATCGCCTGTCTACCTGAAGGGACCGCGGAGTGGGTCCAGTGCCACCACCCGGCGTCACTGGATCAGGCCATCGAGCTGGCGGAGGACCATTTGGCGGCTGTTCTGACAGCAGGACAGTGGACATCCTCTTCTCCCCTCTCCTCTCCTCTCTCTCTCTCCCCCGTTCTGTGTCCCGTCCTCGCCCCATTCCCCCACCGTGGAGACGGGGGCCGGCTCCACCCCAGCCGGCCCGTCACACCTGCGGTGCCCTCCCGTTTCCCCCTTCTGTGTCTGTCTCTTCCCCCCCTCAGGTGTGAGCCCCGGAGCGCCAGTGCAGAGAGGAAGCCCTGGCTGGTTTGCTGGCACTGCGGGGAGCCGGGCCACCTCCAACAGCAGTGCTCGGCAATGGAGGTGGGTGCGGTGGTTCGGATCCCCGACGTGCCAGGAGCCGCCCTCAATCGGGCCGGAGTGTATTGCATACCGTTGAGTGTCCAAGGGGATACATATCAGGCGTTGGTGGACTCTGGCTGTAATGAGACCTTAATTCATCAAAGCCTGGTGCAAGACGAGGCATTGGGGGGAGCACAGTTGGTGAAGGTGTTGTGTGTGCATGGGGATGTTCACAACTACCCTTTAGTGTCGGTCCATATTCTTTTTCGAGGGGAAAAATTTAGAGTAAAGGCAGTAGTTAATTCTCACCTTACCCACTCGATAATTTTGGGGACTGATTGGCCGGGATTTGGGGAGTTAATGAGTCATTTAATGAAGAGTGGGTCCTGCCATAGTTCAGCAGGGGGAGGTCCCGGTGTTGCATTGGCGGGAGCAGCTGTCACAGAGCCGTCTACGTCATCTCCGTGTCAGAGTGAGGAGCAGCAGGCCCCTCCTTCTATTGGGGAATCCCTCACAGATTTTCCATTAGAGCAGTTGCGAGACAAGATTCTGCGGCATGCGTTTGACCAAGTGAGAGTAATCGATGGTCAAATGCTCCAGCCAAACGCCACCCCGTCCTTCCCCTATTTCTTTATTATGAAGGATAGATTATACCAAGTGATGCAGGACACTCAGACTAAAGAGCAAGTCACGCAGCTTTTGATTCCAAAGAGCCACCGGGAATTGGTATTCCAGGCGGCTCACTTTAATCCCATGGCTGGACACTTAGGGCAGGATAAGACACTAGCCCGAATTTAATGAAGAGTGGGTCCTGCCATAGTTCAGCAGGGGGAGGTCCCGGGATTCATGGTGATGTCCGTAGGTGGTGTACGGCATGCCGCGAATGCCAGTTAGTAAATACAGCAGACATTCCAAAAGCGCCTTTGCGCCCTCTCCCATTAATCGAGACCCCGTTTGAAAGAATTGGGATGGATATCGTTGGGCCATTAGATCGGTCAACACGAGGGTATCGCTTTATTTTAGTTCTGGTGGATTATGCAATGTGATACCCGGAAGCAGTGCTTCCTTGCAATATCTCAGCACACAGTATTGCGGAAGTGCGCTTCCACGTCATCTCCCAAGTTGGAATCCCCAAAGAGATTCTGACTGATCAAGGCACTTCATTTATGTCATGCACACTGAACAAACTGTATGGGTTATTCAGAATTAAGCCGATCCGCACCAGCGTTTATCACCCACAAATATACGGTTTAGTTGAATGGTTCAATCGCACCCTCAAAAATATAATTAAAAAATTCGTAAGCGAGGACGCATGTAATTGGGATAAATGGCTCAAACCCTTGTTATTTGCAGTGCGAGAGGTCCCACAAGCCTCCACGGGGTTCTCCCTGTTCGAATTGTTATATGGGCATAAGCCACACGGCATTCTAGATGTGCTGCGAGAAAATTGAGAGGAGGGACCTTCACCAAGTAAAAATGAAATTCAATACATTATTGACCTGCACCCAAAACTCCACACACTCTCACACCTAACCCAGGAGAATTTGCGGCAGGCCCAAGAATGGCAAACCCACCTGTACGACGGGTACGAGCCTTAGGGTGTTCGCACCGGGAGACAAAGTACTCATACTGTTGCCCACATCGAGCTCCAAATTGATCGCCAAGTGGCAAAGACCCTTTGAGGTCACACGGCGAGTTGGGAACGTCGACTACAAGGTGAGGCAAATGGACAGGGATGGGGCACTACAGATTTACCACCTCATTCTGCTCAAACTCTGGAACGAGGAGGTCCCCGTTGCATTGGTGTCGGTGGTTCCGGAGAAGGCGGAGCTGGGGCCGGAGGTTCAAAAGGGAACATTGGCATCGCATACCTCTCCGGTCCCCTGTGGAGACCACCTCTCCCCAATCCAACTCGCAGAGGTTGCCCAGTTGCAGACCAAATTTTCAGACGTGTTCTCGCCCCTGCCCAGCTGCACCGACCTCATAGAGCACCACATTGAGACGCCCCCGGGGGTGGTAGTGCATAGCCGCCCTTACAGGCTACCCGAACACAAGAAAAAAGTGGTTCGGGAAGAACTCGAGGCCATGCTTGAAATGGGCATCGTCAAGGAGTCCCACAATGACTGGAGCAGCCCGGTGGTCTTGGTACCCAAGGCTGACGGGTCAGTCCAGTTCTGTGTAGACTATAGAAAAGTCAACGCGGTGTCTAAATTCGACGCGTACCCAATGCCTCGTATTGATGAGTTGTTCAATTGACTAGGCACGGCTCACTTTTACTTGACACTGGATTTGACAAAGGGTTATTGGCAGATCCCCTTGATTCCATTATCCCGAGAAAAAAATGGCCTTTTCCACACTGTTTGGCTTACACCAGTTTGTCACACTTCCTTTTGGGCTGTTTGGGGCACCTGCTACGTTCCAGCGGCTGATGGATAGGGTCCTCCGCCCCCACGCCACCTATGCGGCCGCATACCTCGATGTCATCATTATCTATAGTAATGACTGGCCGCGGCACCTGCAACATCTGAGGGCCGTCCTTAGGTCGCTGAGGCGAGTGGGTCTCACAGCCAACCCAAAGAAGTGTGTGATTGGGCGGGTGGAAGTAGAGTATCTGGGCTTCCACTTGGGCAACGGGCAGGTGCGTCCCCAAATTAACAAGACAGCAGCAATTGCGGCCTGCCCGAGGCCCAAGACCAAAAAGGGGGTGAGACGGTTCCTGGGGTTGGCTGGCTACTATTGTAGGTTTATACCTAATTATTTGGACGTCACCAGCCCGCTGACTGATCTCACTAAAAAGGGGGCACCAGATCCGGTCCAGTGGACGGAGCAATGCCAGTGGGCTTCCTCTGAGGTGAAGGCTGCACTGTGTGGGGGGCCACTGTTACACTCCCCTGACTTTTCTCTCCCTTTTATGTTACAGACAGATGCGTCGGACAGAGGGCTGGGGGCCATTTTGTCCCAGAAGGTGGAGGGGGAGGACCATCCAGTGCTGTATATCAGCCAGAAACTGTCGGTGTGTGAGGGGCGCTACAGCACGATAGAGAAGGAGTGTCTAGCCATCAAATGGGTGGTCCTCGCCCTCTGATACTACCTGCTGTTACTCCCTTCCACCCTCTGCTCGGACCATGCGCCCCTCCAGTGGCTCCACCGCATGAAGGATGCCAATGCGCGGATCACCCATTGGTATCTAGCACTCCAGCCCTTTAACTTCAAGGTGATCCACAGGCCAGGGGCGCAGATGGTCATGGCGGACTTCCTCTCCCGTCGGGGGGGGAGTCGGCTGCAGGCCAGACAGCCGCCCGGCCTGAGTCGGGCGGTGGGGGTATGTGGCAGCAGTGGCGTGGTCAAGCATCGGTCTGTGACCGGAGGGCGGAGTCAGGGAAGGTAAGTGGCAGAATCACTGCACCTGATGTTTATTAACGTGTGTTTGTGTGTCTTCCCCAGTGACCGCACCCTATTTAAAGAGAGAGAGAGAGCAGAGGAGGAGAGCTCTCTCCCCAACCACACGACCTGTGTGTGTGTGTGCCCGTGTGTGACTGGGAGACAATTAGATTAGCTGAAAAGCTGAATAAATATTTTACTGTGAACTCAGTTCTGGCCTGCCGTCTTTCTGTGCTCCTCCCACTCATACGAACTGTCACAGTTGTGCTTTCTTTCTTTTTTTCTTTCTTGAAAGAGAGAGAGGAGGAAAAAGGGATAAAGCTCTCCTTCTCCCCCTTCTGTCTCTCTTAGAAAACAAATATGACATTTTTTACATATATCTGTAATTTGTAATATTAATCAATGAATCAGGAATTTTAATTCAAATTAAATGTTATTCAAATGCAATGCATCTCTAATGGGGAGACAGTATTCAAAAAGAAGCCACAGGCTTATACTTTTGTACTGTCTCAAATTATATTCGAGACATAAGATTAGTTGCAACTATAAAAAAAAAGGAAAGATGCTGAAAATAAGTAATACTCAGATACCTGAGTAGCAATTGTTAATGAAACTTCTAAACAGTAAAACAACAATTTCAATAACATTTGACACTTTAAATACAAACTTTCTTGGGTTTTGCTAAACCGAGTAAATATTGCTTCCAACTTGTTTTTTTTTTTTTTAATTTAATGATAGTTGACTCAGATTGAAGTTCCTTCAGGAGGGAATTCCATAATTTCAGCCCATTAGCAGCACAGATAATGAGATGAGATGAGCTTCCAAGTCACTCTAAGATTTCCTTTTGCTGCTTCAAGTTTAGAATCATAGTAATTTCGCGTTGCAATTTTCAAAAGGTAATTCAATTTATTTTTACATTTTCTATATGAATAATTATTAAATTCTGTTGGATCACACAAAAACTTTTTATATAGCAAAGACTTATTTTTTTATAGATTTGAGTAGTTCATTAATTTAGACTTTTTTCCTACTGATTCTCATAAGGGGGAAACATGAATTGTATATAATAAGGGGAAAGCATGAGTTGTATATAAATATAAATATGCATATATAAATATGAGTTGTACTTGTTTCAGGGTCAATTATTTGTTGAAGTCAACATTCATAATAAGTGTCCTATTCCTTCAGTTGCTTGCATTCTGATCTAAGCGAGAGCAGGGTGGACATGCAAGTGAGCAGTAGCTCACAACTGAGCTTTTTTTAACTATACACATCCATACGTACACAGACACCCATATCATAATGTGGCAGCGGGGGCATGGCCAAGCATCGGTCTGTGACCGGAGGGCGGAGTCGGGGAAGGTAAGTGGCAGAATCACCGCACCTGAGGTTGATTAATGTGTTTGTGTGTCTTCCCCAGTGACCGCGCCCTATTTAAGGAAGAGAGCGAGAGCAGAGCGGGCTCTCTCCCCAACCAGACGACGGGAGTGTGTGTGTATATGTGTATAGTTAAGGCTGAAAAGCTAAAATAAACGGGTTTTGTGAACTCAGTTCTGGCCTGCCGTCCTTCTGTGCTCCACCCACCCATCCGAACGGCTACACATAATTATGCATATTATGCTTATATATTATATACAGTTATGCACTATACATACATACATACATACATTATATATATATATATATATATATATATATATATATATATATATACAAATACTCACTTTTTATATAATATATCCGTATGTACTCATACCCACATATATACACTTATATTATCAATAGCATGTTATTGTAATTCCTCCTCCCTATACCTCGTAAAGATCTGTTCCTTTTATCTTTTTTTGAACTGGTTTATAGTTGTACATTTCATGAGCTCCACATTCAAACTGTTCCATAGCTTTACTCCACAAACAGAGATACTGAACATTTTTAAAGTTGTCCTAGCACTGCGAATTTTAAATTTCAATTTCCCCCTAAAATTATAGCCCCCCTCTCTATCCGAGAACATTATTTGGATATTCCTTGGTACTTTATAATTCCTTACTTTGTACATTACTAAGGCAGTTTTATAATCTATAATATCCCTGAATTTTAAACATTTTGAATTTAAGAATAGTGAATTAGTATGATCTCGGTAACCAGCACTATGAATTATTCTTATAGCTCTTTTTTGAAGTATAGTTATTGCATAAAGTGAACATTTATAATTATTTCCCCACACCACTGAGCAGTAATTTAATTACGGTAAAACCAGGGAACAGTAAAGAATGCAGAGTGAATTATAGTCCAGGGCATGCTTAGCTATACTCAACACAGATATGCTTCTTGATAGTTTCATTAGTATGTATTTTATATGTGATTTCCAATTAATTCTATCATCTATTATTACCCCAAGAAATTTATTATTAGAAACTCTTTCAATATCAACACCATCTACCTGTACATTTATTGCCCTATTTATTTTATAATTATTAAATAACATGATTTTTGTTTTAGACAGATTTAATGATAATTTATTTCAATCAAACCAACTTTTTAACCTGCACAATTCTGAAGAGATTATGTTTTCTAACTCATGTAAATTTGTTCCAGAACAAAACATATTTGTGTCATCTGCAAATAATACCATCTTAAATATCTTTGATACATTGCACATATCATTTATATAAAGAATAAACAGTTTAGGACCCAATACTGACCCCTGAGGGACACCACAATCAATATTCAAACGAGTTGAGACAGAGTCACCCAACTTCACAAATTGAATCCTGTTGCTCAAATAACTTTTTATCCAATTTAATACAACTCCCCTTATCCCATATTGTTCCATCTTATTAATTAATATATCATGATTAATAGTATCAAAAGCTTTTGAAGATCAATAAATATCCCAGCGACATGTTTCTTATCATCTATAGAGTTACTGATTTCTTCAATTGATTCCATTAGTGCCATCTCTGTTGATCTATTTGCTCTAAATCCATATTGACGATCACTGAGTAGTTTGTATTTTTCAATGAATTTATCTAATCTGTTATTGAATAGTTTTTCAAGAATTTTGGAGAATTGAGGAAGTAAAGAAACAGGTCTGTAATTTGTGAAGTTGTGTTTGTCCCCAGATTTATACAATGGAATTACTTTTGCTATTTTCATATTGCTTGGAAATGTACCGGTTTGAAATGACAAGTTACAGATGTATGTTAATGGTTTAGAAATAACAAAACATTATTTTAAAACAATCGAACTCGTTTCGTTAGATCTTATAACATGACGAAAAGACAGAAAAATATTTACCTGATGAGAGAGCGTGCTTGTTTCAAGTGGCTTGGTTGTGTTTGACTTGTGAGCCAGTGGAGTGTTTATTTGTTTGTTTGCTTTTTAACTACGCAAATGTTCTTTTTTTACCTGCTTGAACATGTGTTTGTGGCTGACTGACCTGATTGTGGTGAGGCATGAACAAGTTTGTCATCTTTAATATTTGTCTTAAATCCAGCAACACAAGATTTGAAATTAACCAACATGAACGTGTGTGCATATATATATATATATATATATATATATATATATATATATATATATATATATATATTAGAACAAGTGCAGTTCTAAATCACAGCTGTACAATTCTACAATTCTGAGTTGATAAAAGTCTCTTTAAAGACTTTTAGAACAATGAAACAGTTGTGGACGGTGGTTTCCGGATGTGACCAGGTTCTGTCGAACAATGTGGTTTTTGAGCTCAGTGTCTTCGATGTGGAGAAAGAGCATGATTTTGATATGACTGAGAAAATTCAGACTTTGTTTCAATGCTATTCAAATCATTCTCATGTTCTAGTTCTCAGATACAACTCTGCAATTTTCGGATCTTGACCTCCAGCTCTAACTCCAGTATGCTACAAGTGGATAGAGAGAGAGAGCAAAATCCTGAAATGTTTTTCTGAGATTTCATTTCAACTGATGTTTTCAAAGAAGGTCTTCAGAACCATGCTCAACAAGAAGGACTTCCTGCGCTTGTTGGATATATGATTTCCATCAGCCAAGCAAGTGCAACCCTCATGGTGTAGGCCAGTGTTCCTCAACCACTGGGCCATGGGCCACAAAGCGCTATCTAGTGAGCTGTGAATTTTTTTCAAGTTTGAAGCCAAATACTAAATAGTTCAGGTTGTCATTGTGTCACAAATCCGGTAGCTGGTTTGCCGTATACTTTTCAAGTGGAATAAATACATCTCATCTCATCTCATTATCTCTAGTTGCTTTATCCTGTTCTACAGGGTCGCAGGCAAGCTGGAGCCTATCCCAGCTGACTACGGGCGAAAGGCGGGGTACACCCTGGACAAGTCGCCAGGTCATCACAGGGCTGACACATAGACACAGACAACCATTCACACTCACATTCACACCTACGCTCAATTTAGAGTCACCAGTTAACCTAACCTGCATGTCTTTGGACTGTGGGGGAAACCAGAGCACCCGGAGGAAACCCACGCGGACATGGGGAGAACATGCAAACTCCACACAGAAAGGCCCTTGCTGGCCACGGGGCTCGAACCCGGACCTTCTTGCTGTGAGGCGACAGCGCTAACCACTACACTTCCTGATCCGAGGAACATATTTAAATAATATTTTCTGGATTTTTTCATGGTATATCAGATATACCTCCTCTCCCTAGTTATGTTTGGATGAACCTCTACCACCACCATCATCTTCATCATTATCATCATCAGGATCAATACAAGATAAAAAAAATGACAATAAGGACATGTCCAATGCTAGTAGGCATGCTGAAAGTAGGCGTATCAGACACTCACTGGCCATGCTGTGAAAATTGTCCATGCAGACGCTCATCTAAGTTTCTAAATCTGTTATTGATTAACTCTTGGATATTTTCTATCGTGAATACTCTCATTAAAAAGCTTATAATCTCTGCTTTGCACAGAAATGTATCTGGTTAAGATCTGTTCAGTACTTTGGGAGTAATGGCAGGTTGAAGTCGGGACAACAGAGTAAAAACTCTGCTCGCGTGACGTCGGGAAACTGCCAGTGATTTTCTTTTGAGTCACGGGCAAGCGGTCAGGCTCTCTCTCTCTCTCTCTCTCTCTCTCCTGATCGGTTTCCCACTGGATTACTCGTCAATATCAATCAGATCACTTTTATAGCGATGTTCTCTCGCTTTCACTGTTTCTGATGAAGGATTAAGCAAAATTTTCCCTCTGCTAGTTTTGATGTTCTGATTCATGGGAGATTTTGAAGTGAGTTCATAGCTTTACCTACTTCTTTTTTTAAAACTGATTAATGTAAATAAGTAACTATTTTAGAATATAACTGGAGTTGTTTTGATGAAAAATATTGAGATCTTAGTGGTTGGAATGAGATTTAAAAAAAGCAGAATTCAGAAACACGAGTGTCAGTTTCAGTTCAGTTAATGTGAATTGTTTATTGGATGTGGATCAGACCGTTTTTTCGAGGTTCACCTTGAAAGCTGTGAATATTAATTGAAATAATCATTTTTTTTTTTTTTTTTTGCGGTCCGGTTTCCATCAAATCCTGCGCTCTGATTGGCTGGCGAGCGGGTCCATATCCTATGATACCGACCCCGGTTACAGACCCCGGATACGGACCTCTGGCGACTCGCTCACTCACAGCAACAACAAACATAGTAGCAATTTTTGTCAAGATTTATTTTCGCATTTCTCAGGAGAATAGCATTAATTATACATCATGAATAGCGATAACGACAGTGTTCACAGTGAAAGGGAGTTTTGCTACCCTGAGGAAGAAGAAATAAAAGAAAATATTTCAGAAGAAAGCTAAAAACCTGTAACTGTTGCTAACGCCGAGCAAAAACATGGCTGAATCCTGAATGACTCAATTTTGTATAACTGGGGACTACATAGGTGGCAAAATGTAGTTTTTTTTTTCCTGCTATGTGTAGCGGTGCACCAGAGTAATGGACTATGGTTTGTTTTTGATACGGTTTCTTTAAATGCACCTAGCCATGTGCCACAGGACTGATCACAGGACTGACCAATTGGGAGCACTGGCATTGGTGCGCTGGACAATGGGAGAGAGGAAGAGAGGGTGGGACGAAGAGAGAAGAAGATGGCGGCGTCCAAGGAGCAGGCGTGCGACTGGGCTTGCTGAAGAAAATAACAAGTTTTACGCTATCTAATGTAAGTTGGAGGCTAAGTGTGAAAGTTTGAGTATTGTTGTTTGTTTGTGGAAGAAGTACGGTAGTTGTCAGTGTTCTGGAAAACCAATGTGAAGACATTGAAGACCGTATTCAGCTGTAGGCTACGGAAGCAGTACTCGTCGTTAGTGTGTGAGACGGATTGAGCTCACTAGGTAGTTTTGCAGTCTCAGACAATAGGCTTCTGTAGCTCGACGCCTTTCCTTCGACAGCGGAGCAAGATCATCTACTCCAGCAGCTGCCTGTCCCTGGACCGCTTCTCTCTCTCTCTCTCCCTCCAGCCACGGTGGTGTCCAGTGTGTGTGAGTACCCTGCCACCAGTCGTTTTGAAGAGTCGTTTGGTACAGAGACTGTACGTGAGCCCACTTGTTTGGAACTGTGAACTTTTATGAGGAAACATTGCATTCTACAGGTTGGAAACCGTGAACTTTTATGTGAGAATATTGAACTGGGAGACTGAATTATTGTTTACTGGGTATTCAGAGCAATAGACCCCTTCACAGTAAATGTCATTCATACGAAAGCGGAAATTGCGCGCACAGCCTGGACCCAAAAAAGACTCAGAAATGCCTAGTTGTTGTGTTTTCGGGTGTCAGAATCATAGCAGTGATGGGGTTAAAATGTTCAGAATTCCAGCAGGATCTCACCCATTCCAAAAAAAATCGCCGACGTCTATGACTACAAGCCATCAAACGTGTAGACTGGGATGAAAGCACTATCAAAAATGCATGGGTTTGCAGCACCCACTTCATCACAGGTAAGATCGGGCTATTTATTAAATCTTTCTTTTTTATTCTTTCTAGTCTTCGTTTATTGATGTAGCAAAATACTTTGGTAACGTTTGTCTGATTAGCTGGGTCATAGTTACACAATGTAATGAATATTGTTAGCATGTTAGCTTTGCATGCAATTTTGTTTGTAGGAGAGGTCTCGCTTGACTCAAGCAGTCCAGATTTTGTGCCATCATTATTTGTGTATGCCGAAAATCACAATTTTAAAGCAAGGATGGAAAGGTAAAATTGTGTGCCCTCACTCTAACTTACTTTGACTACTCTAACCTAGCTCCCGCCCTGTTCAGTTTCATTTCTGCTCTCTGCCTCTCGCTTTTTACGCAGCTCTGATTTCTCTTAGCTGCACTCTTTACACCATCATTCCTTTAGTGCCATTACCTCCTGCAAATTGCTGTTTAGTGTTGGTATTTGCTGTTGTAGCTAAAGCCACATTGCCATCACATCACTGGCATAATTTGATTAAAACAAAATGAATATGAATGTCCCATTGTTAATCAAGTTGTACATGCCCGCACATAACATAATCATATGCGTCTAAAGACTTGTAGGCACGAAGTTTTTCGTGGGTGTACACTGAAGTCTTGTCAATAAGGTACGAGTATATATCTGGCCATTGTATACCAGGGAACTTATTAACATCGTCCGTCCACTCTTTAATTAAATGCGGATCCGGTAGGCGATGTCCACTTGTTAGAGTTAACTTATTTATGTAGCATTCTCGATCTTGTAACGACAATTGTTTGGCATAATCTGACAGCTCATAATGCCGGTCTATGGGCAGCGCCATTGTTTCTGGGTCCAGGCTGCGCGCGCATCCTGGCAACGGTAGGTTTGTTTACAAACATGCGAAGGGGTCTATTGCTCCCGTGATAAGTATAACTGCACATATTGTTTGTGCTTTAATTTTGGGTGTATCATTCTTACAAAGGTGATTTGATAAGGGTCTGCTGACGAACTTTAAGTTTCATTTTATATTTTATTTGATATTTTTGCTTGAACATTTTCTTGGTTAAAAAGACCCATTTTTTTTGTTAAGAAGAGAATTCATAGTGAATTTTATAGTGAGAGACTAAGGGGAATTCATTTCCAAATCCGTTTCATTTAAACACATTTCATTTCAAAACAAACTTTATTCAACGTTCTTCCTATTAAAAAGCATTTACAATTTTCAACTTAAAATATTAAAAGTATTCTTGTTAATTAATCCAGGCTTGATCATTGCTGCATGTTTCATATTTGACGTCATGAACAGGATACCAAAGTGCAGAATTTTATTAGCCACCAGTTATTAATCACAGCCTTTTCAGTCATTAGTTAGTGCCATTCCGAAGTGGGGTCCCAGTTCTCAGGCTACGCAGTCATGAAAGAGTTACAGAAGCAATTTGAAGAGCTGCAACTGAAATTCCAAGAACAGTCAAGGCAAGTAACTATGCTGGAACAAGCCAGAACTGACCAGAAGGAGGCGCTCGCAATGGCAAAACAGGTCATAGAGCAGAAAACGCCAGCTACAGTGTACATACAAAGAGACAGGAAATGCCCCGACTTCAGTGGCACTCAAAATCAAGACAACATGTGTGTAGAGGAATGGATAGCAGCTGTTAAAGCACACTTCGCAGTATGCAAAATCCCAGATGATGACAAAGTTGAACTAGTCAAGCAGCATTTAAAGGGCGAGGCTAAAGTAATGGTGAAACTAAATCTTGAAGACAATACATCCAACATTGAGGCTGTCTTCAAGCTCTTAGAGGAGGTATATGGTGATAAAGTTCCAGTGGGCATCAGACTGAGGGAATATTATGACCGAAAACAGATGACGAATGAAAGGGTACGGGCATATGGATACAACCTCCAAGAAAAACTCCGTCGTTTAAAGCACCGTGATCCTAATTGCATTCCTAACTCAGATGTCATGCTAAAGGAACAATTTTTGTTGGGCCTCAAAGATGACAACCATAGGAAGGAAATGAAAAGACAAGCAAAAGAGAAGCCAATGCTGACATTCAATTTGCTTATGCAGGCTGCCATTGATTGGTCAGAGGAGGAGGAGACCTCCCAGGCCCCTCGTGACAAAAGCCATACAAGAGCTGTCAGTAGTGTAGCTACAGATGAAACGCCTCCAGCTTTGTCATTGCAGGCACTACAAGAGTCTATCCAGAAGTTAGCTGCAAGACAAGAAGAGCTCTATAAGGCAGTACAAGGGGCTGAAAAATTAAAATACACAAAGGGTAAACAGCAAAAGCTTCCCCAGCGGGATGAGACTGGGCAACTTATCTGCTACAACTGTGGGGAACCTGGGCACATAAGTCGCGAGTGCATGAAAAGCCAAAAGAAACATCGTCCAACAAGTGCCTTTTCATCTGAGGTGTCCAGCGCAGAGCCTGAGGGTCAGTCCGAAGGAGCAGTTAGTACTGCCACGGTGGGCCCCATTAAACCAGCATCAGTCCTTGCCACTGAACACAGTGCTACCCCAGGGGGTGCCATCGGTGACTGTTTCACGGTCGATGTCAGCATAGGGGGGGTGAAGACGTGCTGTTTATTGGACACAGGGTCAGAGGTCACTACAATATCAGAGACCCACTTCAGGAAGCACTTTATGGAGAAGGAGTTATCTCCCGCCAAATGGGTGAAGCTGACGGCTGCGAATGGGCTAGCTATTCCCGTCCTTGGTTGCCTTTACACTGATGTTGAATGCCTTGGCAAGAAGCTAACCGGCAAATGCATGTTTGTGCTGTGGGATGATAGTGCCTCTGGAAAAGAACCAAGCAAAGTGCCCAGCATATTGGGGATGAATATCCGAGCCGATCTATGTAGCCTGTTCAATGACATGCAAGGGCTGAAGATGATGAACTGACATGAGCAACCAGCTGGAGTGAACAGTCTATGCCGTGTCTTCGCCGAGATGGCAAAGGAGGAACAGTATGTAGGCCCCAGTGGTAGGATAGGCTATGTCAAAGTATCCGGTCGGCAAGCAGTTGTGGTGCCCCCATGTAGTGAAGTGGTTATTGAGGGCCATTGCAGCGTCCCTCCGAAAAGCCACTACCAAGTGCTAGTCGAGGCCTCCCCGTCCACTAGCATGCCTCAGGGACTATTAGTTGCCAATGTGCTGACCCGTGCAGTGGAAGGGAAAGTGTCGGTGAGGTTACTCAATGCTCTCGAACAGCCTGTTGTTCTTCCTCCCAGATCAAGAGTGGCAGAGTTGAGTAAACCACAGAAGATACTACTCAAAGACACGCTCGCATTTGAGGAAGCTAATGGGGAAGTGTACATCAAGTCCGTACAGTGCACAGCAGCTCACAATGAAGAGAGTTTGCCAACTTTAGCTGTCCCTGTTCAGGCTAACTTAAATGGGCACACGCCGACTGAGATTGAGGAACTGAACCAGCTGTTACTGAAGCATCGTGACACTTTCTCCCAGAAAGATGGTGACTACGGCTATACTACCACAGTAAAGCATCGCATCTCAACAGGCGAGGCCCACCCCATTAAACAGCGCCATCGGAGGATTCCTCCTCATGTGTTCCAGGAAGTGAAGCGCCACGTGCAAGACCTTGTTGCTCAGGGGGTTTTGAAGGAGAGTTGCAGTCCTTGGGCTTCCCCTGCAGTCATTGTGATGAAGAAGGATGGGTAAGTCCGATTTTGCTGCGACTATAGAAAATTGAACAGCGTAACCTCCAAGGATGCGTATCCACTTCCAAGGGTGGAAGAATCTCTGGATGCCCTGGGACAGGCCTGCCTCTTTTTGTCTCTAGATCTTACCTCAGGCTATTTCCAGGTGGCAGTGGAAGAGAAAGACCAGGAGAAGACAGCAGTGACCACACCTTTCGGACTCTTCCAATGGACGCGTATGCCATTTGGATTATGTAACGCTCCGGCGATTTTTCAATGCCTTATGGAGTCAGTCCTGAGCGATTTGGCATTTGATGTCCTGCTTGTCTACCTTGACGACATCTTGGTGTTCTCCAAATACTTTCAAAGCCACCTGGAGAAATTAGACCTGGTGTTCAGCCGTCTCCAGCACCATGGCCTCAAGCTGAATCCCAAAAAATGCTTTCTCCTTAGGCCAGAGGTCAAATTTCTTGGGCATGTAGTGTCCGCAGCAGGGATTCAGGTGGACATGGAGAAGGTCAGCGTCCTGCAAGATTGGCCCATCCCCAAATCCATTAGGGAGCTGAGGCAAGGGATAGGGTTCATGTCCTATTATCGCCGCTTTGTTCCCCATTTTGCACAAGTGGTGAGACCATTGCATGCCTTGAGTAAAGCCAAGAGGGGTGATAAGAGGGCTCAGCAGCAGCCAATCCCCTGGAGCGAAGAGTGTCAAATGGCTTTCGACAAGCTGAGGTCTTGCTTGATGGCTCCTCCTGTTCTCGCCTACCCAGATTACCACCTCCCTTTCATAGTTACCACAGACGGGAGTCACCAGGGGCTTGGAGCAGTACTAAGCCAGCTACAGAATGGCGTTGAATGGGTCATAGCATACACAAGTCGGGGTCTCAGGGGCTCCGAGAAAAATGATAAGAACTACAGTGCATTCAAATTGGAATTGCTCACCCTCAAATGGGCCATCACAGAGAAATTCTGTGATTTGCTTATGTACGCTAAGTTCACCGTGGTCACTGACCATAACCCCCTCCGGCATTTGGAAACGGCTAACCTTGGCGCCGTTGAGCAGCGGTGGGTGGCTCAGTTGGTGGAATTCAATTTTGAAGTCCACTACAAACTGGGAAAATCCAATCAGAATGCTGATATGCTGTCCCATCTACCAGTCTCCATGGAACCAGAGATGGAGGATATGGGAAAAGACTTCCTGGTCATCCGAGAGGACAAAGTGAGGGCAAGCTTGTGGCCTGCCAATGGAGACCAGTTTAAGGATTCAGGGAAGGTTTGGGCTTGTCGGGCCACTGAGGGTGACAGTGTGCGGTTATAGTTGGGAAGAAATCAGAAGCCTGCAAATGCAAGACCGGGACGTTTCCATTGCTGCATGTTTCATATTGAAGTGCACTTGTATACCAAGGAGGAAGCAATTTGCATTACAGCCGTGAATGACGATTCAAAATGGTGGCTCACCTCGGCTCGGCTCGGTTTTCCCTTTCGGGCGCTCTCGTTTTCTGTTAGAATTTGGCAAAGAAAAAAATAAATATATTATTTACCAGCTGAAGGTCGGTCTGTATGGTGAAATACTGTGACCTCGGCCTTGAATACTGACCTCGGCCCAGAGGGTCTCGCTCAGTACTTTCAAGACCTCGGTTACGATATTTCACGATACAGACCTCCCAGCTGGTAAATAACATATATATTCTTTCATATAAACACTAGTCGGCCCTACTGAGAAATACAAAGGCCTACAGAGCACAAAGAGGGGATGAGAAATAATATTTTATTACTTTTTTATTGAGTGTACTGTTTTAATATTTTACCTAATTAGCATAATTAATACTGATTAAATACTAATTTGCATAATTATTTTTTACTTTATTTTTTACTTTGTATTCAGTATACAACCATCTATGTGCTGTCAATTTCTATGTAAATATCTTGAAAAATAGAAAAGGTATGAAGAAAAAAAAGGTTGATTTCATTGGTTAATGAGGCCCATTTTGGACCATGTGATCCTCATACAGAATATTACAGCAGTTTTCTAAAAATTAAGCTATTTTTTTCAATCTTTGATTTGTAATATCTCAAGAACGGATAAACATTTTAATTCTGTAAAAAGTATGTTCTGAATTCACTGAGAGCAATTTCAAGCAATTTGGATTGAATTTGAATTTTCACCTGATATGTTACTGAAATGAATCGGTTGCTTGGTTGGAATCGATCAGGGAAGCTCAAGAACATTTTATTTACCTCTGTTTGTTTTTCCCAGTTTTAAATAATAAATAATTGCCATGAAAAGTACATACAAAAAACGAGATATTTTCTTTCCATCATTCGAGAGCTGATTTAAAATTATTCCTCTTCTTCACTTGGATGGAGAGGATCATGTTTTATAAAGTACATTTTATTGTCTTCATTCTGCCACGTGACCTGAGCACACTCATCCATGTAAGGGGGGGCTGCCATGCCGTAACCATAGTAACCATCTTCCCCCTTTCACTGTACAGCATTGAACACACCAATCCCTGTACTCAATGCCATGTTCTATCTCTGCCCATTCTTCTGATTCTCTGTAATGGTATTGGATACAGAGATGATACCGGATACCAAATACAGTGACGTCACTACTGTGCTTTAAACCCGTGGCGGAATCGAAATTCTTTCTCTCTGGCAATGGGTTTCCACACATGAAAGAGAGATGGCATTGCATCTGTGCTACAGGAGAACAAAGGACAAAGAACAAGCTATTGATACCGGACCTTTAGCCAAAGTTCAATGTATTTGATCTTTGCATAGTTGCAATAATAACTGAACTGGTTAGTGACTGCAACCCACACAGTATTTTAAAGAGAAAAGGTGACCGTATCCCTTTTCCCTTTCTCAACATCAATGAACTATTAAGATTCCTTCCAGATCATCAGACGACCAATGGGACACTGAAGATCTTCAGCTGAAGAGCTGTAAAAGTGAAAGGAACAGACTGTTTTCTCCCTGGACCTGCGCTCCACGCTGTCTTCGGATAACAGACGGCGCACTTTCAGTCGCCAAACAAGAGCGATCCCAAGTAAGTCTGGCATCTGGGCAATTGTTAGTCTTAGTTGTGGCTAGTTAATGTGAAGAGTGTTGTTTATTTGAATTCATTTATGGTTTAAATGTACGCATTTTGATTCACATGAAAGTCCGTCTTAGACCGCGTGTTTGATTTACTTTGTTTACTAACTGTATTTAGTTAGATCGTGCATGCTCTCTCTCTCTTTTTTGACTCCCTCCATCGTACTACACTTCTCAACATTGGGATTTCAGGAGTAGCTAAGGGTTGAGTAGAAGTTGGGTTTAAGGCCTAGCCGAGACTAGTGTTTAAACGACAGATCCATTGTCACTCTCTCCTTTGTCACTCCCTCTAGGCAGGGCATGGCACAAGGCTCGTGCATTCCATTCACATTCCATGCACACACTCTTACACACACACTCTCTCACACACACACACACACACACACACACACACACACACACACACACACCTACTCATACACACACCCTCACACAGACACACATAAACACATGATTTCCCTCTCACATTTTAACATCCACTCGCCCCTACACTGCAACACTGGCATATAGCTTATTACTTCTGATCACCATTAGTGCCTTAGTTATCATCATCTACACTACTAATTCTTATTTGTATGCATTGTATCACCATTTATATTGAGTTATTCCTTGGCTGCTGTTGTTGCTATATCTGATCAGTATCAGTTTGCTAATTCATGTCAGCTATTTCAATAAATGGTATCTTTGGAATAAACTGTGTCCTGTTTATTGCTACAACATCCACTGAGTGCCAACCTCTGCCAAACAAGTATTCTAATTGCCTTCGCCCATTTAGTTCTTATATGAATGTTATAGATTCAGAGTAAACGTATTACATTAGAGCTACAATACTCAATAAACTATAGCAACATCACCACCAAGTAATTCCAATGATTTTAGTAGTTTAGCTATAAACTATTAGACACTTGAATTAATGATTAATGAATTTATGAGACTGATCCCTTTCTACATGAGACTGATTTGATAAGCCTATTGCACCTACACCCCTATTAAATATTTGGAACATTCCCCATGTGACATGGTCAACATTTCAACATCAAAGGAAGAAGAAAAATTAAAACTATTCTTTTAAGTTAGTTTCTTAAGACACGTATTTTTAAGTATGTTACCTCGCTTGTTGACAGTTTTGGCGAACACTTCCGCCTTCTTCAAAACAGTCACCAGATGTCGAGTGGTGACGTGCCTTATCAGCTGATGTTACTCTATGGAGGCGTGAACGTCCCGCCCAATTTGACAGGTAGTCCACGCCTCCTGCTGTCAGGTCGCTGGCCCAGGACTGCGCTCCAGGTCCAGGTGTGTGACAGCGCGTACGCGCCCTCATCCTGGTTCATCATCCTCTGCGCCCACTTACATATCTCCACTGCCTCCAAAATCCAACGCTGATATCTATTCTCTTCAGCGCGAATGACTCTGGCCTCTTCCCAATCCATAATATGATTTTGTCATTTGCAGTGGTCTGAAATGGCTGATTTTAAGTTTTCTTGGTTTGCTTTTTCTTTTTTGGATCTTGTGAGTCTTTTTGTTGTTTCTTTTTCACATTCTAATTGGTGTTCTTTCCTGCAAGTGTGGAAGCATCTGCCCGTTTCACCAATATAGACTTTATTGCATGAACGGCAAGGGATTTCATATATGACATTGCATTTATTGTCCAGTTGTATTTTGTCTTTGGGGTGAACTAGCAGCTGTCGGAGGTTCTTGCATGGTTTGACCGGAGTGTTGATGTGGTATTTCCTCATGGATCGTTGGATGCGTTCTGTAACTCCTTTTATATATGGTAATGTGACAAAGCCCCGGTTTGTTTTTCCTGTGTTTTTTCTTGTTTGTTTGTCTCTTCCCTTTTTTTGTGTCTGTGATTTTCCTTTTCGAATTGCCCACGGTGGATATTGGCAGTTTTTTAATGCCTGTTGGATGTGTTGTTCCTCGTCCTGTCTGTCTTTCTCCTCCGTGATGTTCTGTGTTTGGTCGTATAGTGTTCTGATTACTGACATTTTGTGTGCGATGGGATGTTCAGATGTCCAGAGAAGATATTGGTCGGTGTGTGTAGGTTTTCTGTATGTTGTAATTCTGATATTACCTTCTTCTGTGTGGTGTATTTTTAGGTCCAGAAATGCTATTGTCTTGTCCGTTTCCTCTTCGTGTGTGAATTTGATGTTGCCTGTCTTGTCTATGGAGTTTAGATGATCCGTGAATTGTTGTGTGTGACCTGTTTTGGTTATTTCAAGAATGTCATCAACGTATCTTTTCCAGAAGATAGGTTTGCAGTCATCCGGTGCTGTTTCTATGGCTCGGGTTTCCAGATCCTCCATAAAAAAGTTGCATAGAGTGGCAGATAGCGGGTCCCCCATTGCAAATCCCTCTTTTTGTCTGTATATTGTACCTCTGTATTGGAAATATGTGGACGTGGAAATGAAATGTACAGTAATAGTTTTGTTATGTCCTGTGCTGTAAGTTTTGTACGTTTTTTCAGGGTTCTGTCTGCTTTTAACCGGTTTTCTACTATGTTAAGAGTGTTTGTGACTGGTGTTTTTGTAAAGAGGGATATGACGTCATGTGATACAAAGATTTCATCCTTTTTTATCTTGATTTCCTTTAGTTCTTTCGCCAGTTGTTTTGAGTTTTTGCAGTGGTATTCCGTAAGTCCGAGGAGTGGTTTAATTATGTCTGCCAGTGTCTTGGAAAGGTTGTTAGTAACTGATCCTATACTGTCTACCATGGGTCTTAGTGGTGCTCCGGGTTTATGAATTTTCGGTGTGCCGTATATCCGGGGGGTGATGTCTGCTGTGGGGATGAGGTGGTTGTATGTTTGTTTATCAATTTTGTTGTCATCCATTAATGGTTTGAGTAATAGTTTTAGTCTTTTTTTCTTTTCCTCCGTCGGGTCTTTTTTGAGTATTTCATATGTGTATAGGTCCATGAGCATTTCATTCATTTGTTTTTCATATTGATTAGTGTCCATGATAACCGTGGTCCTCCCTTTATCAGCTGGTAGTATTGTTATTTTCTTGTTCTTTGCGAGTGTTCTGATGGCTTCCATTTCCTGTTTTGTTGTGTTTCTGGGTGGCAGTTTAGCTGAGGTGAGGATGCCTGCTATTTCGTTCCTTAATGTGGCTTTCTGTCCTTGGTCCTGTAGCATGCTAGTTCCGTAGCCAGTATGAATTCTTCATTTGGGATTTTATTTGGTGTGATGGCATAGTTTAGTCCCCGTGAGAGTATAGTGCGTTCTGCTGTTGTTAGTGTGTGTTTAGACAGGTTGCATATCCATTTTTCATTTATTTGTTTGTCCTTGCATTTATTTTGTTATTTTTTGATAAGCCTATTTAGTTTTTTAATGTGGCGTGTTTTTGTTTTTGAGAATTCTTGTTCTTGTATTGCATTTAGATGTTCTTCCATACTTTTTTCCATGTCACTGCTGAGTTTGAACCAGAGTTTGAAATCTTGTGTTCTTTGTGTTATTTCTGTATTTAAATTGTTGATTTTGTTTGTCGTGCATCTAATTCTTTCTCTTACCAGAGTCATTCGCGCTCTTTCGATGGTCCTTTCCGCGTTTTTTGTTGGTATTGGATTTTTTATGTAGAGGCTTGCTGGAATGACGCCTTCGTCCCGGCAGCGGAGATTGAAGCGGAGATGGTTTCTTTGTCGCGCCAGTTTTTTCTTTAGTTTTTCCAGGCAGCGTACCTCTTTGGCACAATCTTCTCCATAACTTATTTTTAATATGTAGTGAAAATTCATTATGTCTGATAATTATAACTATTCTTTTAAGTTCGTTTCTTAAGACACGTATTTTTAAGTATGTTACCTCGCTTGTTGACAGTTTCGGCGAACACTTCCGCCTTCTTCAAAACAGTCACCAGATGTCGAGTGGTGACATGCCTTATCAGCTGATGTTACTCTATGGAGGCGTGAACGTCCCGCCCAATTTGACAGGTAGTCCACGCCTCCTGCTGTCAGGTCGCAAAAACTCAAAACAACTGGCGAAAGAACTAAAGGAAATCAAGATAAAAAAGGATGAAATCTTTGTATCACATGACGTCATATCCCTCTTTACAAAAACACCGGTCACAAACACTCTTAACATAGTAGAAAACCGGTTAAAAGCAGACAGAACCCTGAAAAAACGTACAAAACTTACAGCACAGGACATAACAAAACTATTACTGTACATTTCATTTCCACGTCCACATATTTCCAATACAGAGGTACAATATACAGACAAAAAGAGGGATTTGCAATGGGGGACCCGCTATCTGCCACTCTATGCAACTTTTTTATGGAGGATCTGGAAACCCGAGCCATAGAAACAGCACCGGATGACTGCAAACCTATCTTCTGGAAAAGATACGTTGATGACATTCTTGAAATAACCAAAACAGGTCACACACAACAATTCACGGATCATCTAAACTCCATAGACAAGACAGGCAACATCAAATTCACACACGAAGAGGAAACGGACAAGACAATAGCATTTCTGGACCTAAAAATACACCACACAGAAGAAGGTAATATCAGAATTACAACATACAGAAAACCTACACACACCGACCAATATCTTCTCTGGACATCTGAACATCCCATCGCACACAAAATGTCAGTAATCAGAACACTATACGACCAAACACAGAACATCACGGAGGAGAAAGACAGACAGGAGGAGGAACAACACATCCAACAGGCATTAAAAAACTGCCAATATCCACCGTGGGCAATTCGAAAAGGAAAATCACAGACACAAAAAAAGGGAAGAGACAAACAAACAAGAAAAAACACAGGAAAAACAAACCGGGGCTTTGTCACATTACCATATATAAAAGGAGTTACAGAACGCATCCAACGATCCATGAGGAAATACCACATCAACACTCCGGTCAAACCATACAAGAACCTCCAACAGCTGCTAGTTCACCCCAAAGACAAAATACAACTGGACAATAAATGCAATGTCATATATGAAATCCCTTGCCGTTCATGCAATAAAGTCTAAATTGGTGAAATGGGCAGATGCTTCCACACTCGCAGGAAAGAACACCAATTAGAATGTGAAAAAGAAACAACAAAAAGACTCACATGATCCGAAAAAGAAAAAGCATACCAAGAAAACTTAAAATCAGCCATTTCAGACCACTGCAAACGACAAAATCATATTATGGATTGGGAAGAGGCCAGAGTCATTCGCGCTGAAGAGAATAGATATCAGCGTTGGATTTTGGAGGCAGTGGAGATATGTAAGTGGGCGCAGAGGATGATGAACCGGGATGAGGGAGCATACGCGCTGTCACACACCTGGAGCGCAGTCCTGGGCCAGCGACCTGACAGCAGGAGGCGTGGACTACCTGTCAAATTGGGCGGGACGTTCACGCCTCCATAGAGTAACATCAGCTGATCAGGCACGTCACCACTCGACATCTGGTGACTGTTTTGAAGAAGGCGGAAGTGTTCGCCAAAACTGTCAACAAGCGAGGTAACATACTTAAAAATACGTGTCTTAAGAAACTAACTTAAAAGAATAGTTTTAATTTTTCTTCTTCCTTTGATGTTGAAATGTTGACCATGTCACATGGGGAATGTTCCAAATATTTAATAGGGGTGTAGGTGCAATAGGCTTATCAAATCAGTCTCATGTAGAAAGGGATCAGTCTCATAAATTCATTAATCATTAATTCAAGTGTCTAATAGTTTATAGCTAAACTACTAAAATCATTGGAATTACTTGGTGGTGATGTTGCTATAGTTTATTGAGTATTGTAGCTCTAATGTAATACGTTTACTCTGAATCTATAACATTCATATAAGAACTAAATGGGCGAAGGCAATTAGAATACTTGTTTGGCAGAGGTTGGCACTCAGTGGATGTTGTAGCAATAAACAGGACACAGTTTATTCCAAAGATACCATTTATTGAAATAGCTGACATGAATTAGCAAACTGATACTGATCAGATATAGCAACAACAGCAGCCAAGGAATAACTCAATATAAATGGTGATACAATGCATACAAATAAGAATTAGTAGTGTAGATGATGATAACTAAGGCACTAATGGTGATCAGAAGTAATAAGCTATATGCCAGTATTGCAGTGTAGGGGCGAGTGGATGTTAAAATGTGAGAGGGAAATCATGTGTTTATGTGTGTCTGTGTGAGGGTGTGTTTATGAGTAGGTGTGTGTGTGTGTGTGTGTGTGTGTGTGTGTGTGTGTGTGTGTGTGTGTGAGAGTGTGTGTGTAAGAGTGTGTGCATGGAATACGTGTCTTAAGAAACGAACTTAAAAGAATAGTTATAATTATCAGACATAATGAATTTTTACTACATAAGAAAAATTAAAGATATTTCATTCTTCTTTTCTTTGTTTCCAACAATTGTTCTTTCACTAGTCTTTGCCATAAACTGTAATAAAAACCTGTGGTGTGCAGCTTCACTACTATCACAGCTGAGAAAATTAATCAACACCTTTGGACTAATCACAATCCAAAACTCAAGTGTGCTGTGGTACGATTCAAATCCTTTTTATTTTATATGCAATGACTTGACACGTCACTCTGACGCATGTGTCATAGAAAGAGAAGAATGGATATAAGCGGTTACAGAGTGAGTCAGAGAATTTTTATGAAAGTTAATCATACAGGTTAAAAAAAGTCAACATTCCTTTGACATTCATTTCTGCACAGGTCATTTTTAGACATGTGATACATGATGGAAAACTTAAAGAAAACACAGAGACATCAGGAAGAGGGATTTGAATGGAAAAGTATGCAAAGTTTCAGGAAATAACTTTAGAAATTTTTGTTGGTGTTCATAGATGATTGATGTGGAACCTGTTGGTTGTAGAAGTCAGGGTTGTACATCGGCGGTGAATACAACGGTGGTGAATACATTGGCTGTGCATTCATCGGCGGTGCATTCATCGGTGGTGCATACCTTGGCTGTGCATTCATCGGCAGTGCATACCTTGGCTGTAACAGATTTCATGAAAGACCATCAGGACACAAATATAATTCACAATCTGTTTAAGTTCACTTTAAGTTATAATGGTCCATGAATTGAGTCTGAAGGTTACAACAATATTTAGACAGGAAAAGTTTCACATCTTCAGAATCAGGTTACATACATGTTTGAGTCAATTTTCTGGCTGAGTTTGACTATTTTCTATGACTACTACAAAATTAATACAAATGGTTTTGATGTTGATGTGCTCTCCAGTGAAGAAAACAGTTTGAACTAGGACACTTGGTAGAGTCTATAACCTCTGCCAAGCCACATATTATCAACATCAAAATCACATCACTTGATCCAAGGATAATACTAAATCTGTCCACCAAAGTTCATCCAAATCCATTCACTACTTTTTGAGTTATGTTTGGAGAAGACAAAAAAAAAAATCCTGGATCTGCATACATATCCGGATTTGCATCAAAATTGAATCCATTGTTCCTTGGCCCATGGATCACCTTTTGACTAAACTTCATACAAATCTGTTCTAGTTTTTGAGTTACACTGGAAACAAACAGAGACCAAAAACATAACCTCATCCAACAAAGTTGGCAGAGATAAACATAGGGTTTCGAAAACTCACCTGTTACAACTCAAAAAGCTATTCATAAGAAAAAACTCGATCATACAGATTATATATATATATATAAAAAAAATCTCCTTCTCACCCCCAGCGGGGGGTGGGGGGGTGGGGGGGTGGTATCCATGTCATCCTCAAGCTCGGGTCCTCTACCAGAGGCCTGGGAGTTTGAGGGTTCTGCGCAGTATCTTCGATGTTCCTAGGACTGCGCTCTTCTGGACTGAGCCTTCAGATGTTGTTCCTGGGATTTGCTGGAGCCACTCTCCCAGTTTGGGGGTTACTGCCCCAAGTGCCCCCACTACCATGGGGACCACGCAACCCTTGACCTTCCACATCCGTTCCAGCTGCTCTTTCAACCCTTGATACTTCTCAAGTTTTTCATGTTCCTTCTTCCTGATGTTGGCGTCAGCTGGGATCACCACATCTATCACCACCACCCTCTTCTGCTCTTTGTCCACCACCACTATGTCCGGTTGGTTAGCCAGGATCTGTTTGTCAGTCTGGAAGCTGAAGTCCCACAGAACCTTGGCCCTGTTGTTCTCAGCCACCTTCTGTGGTATGGCCCATTGGGACTTGGGTACTTCTATTCCATACTGGTTGCAGATGTTCCTGTATACTATCCCAGCCACTTGGTTGTGCCTCTCCATGTATGCTGATCCAGCTAGCATCTTACACCCTGCTACTATGTGCTGGACTGTTTCAGGGGCTTCTTTGCACAGTCTGCATCTTGGGTCTGATCTACTCTGGTAGATCCTGGCCTCTATGGCTCTTGTGCTTATGGCCTGTTCTTGTGCTGCCATGATTAGTGCCTCTGTGCTGTCTGTCAGTCCTGCATTATCCAGCCACTGGTAGGATTTCTTGATATCAGCCACTTCCTCTATCTGACGGTGGTACATGCCATGTAGGGGTTTGTCTCTCCAGGTTGTCTGTTCCTCCTCCTCCTCTGCACTCTCATCAGGGTTCTGCTGCCTGAGACATTCACTTAGCAGTTCATCCTTTGGGGCCATCTTTCTGATGTATTCTCGGATTTTTGATGTTTCATCCTGGACCGTGGTCTTGAGGCTCACTAGCCCTCAGCCTCCCTCTTTCCGCTTAGTGTATAGTCTCAGGGTGCTGGACTTGGGGTGGAACCCTCCAAGCATGGTGAGGAGCTTTCTAGTCTTGATATCTGTGGCTTCTATCTCCTCCTTTGGCCAGTTTATGATACCAGCGGGGTATCTGATGACTGGTAGTGTGTACATGTTGATGGCTTGGACCTTGTTCTTACCATTCAGCTGACTTTTCAGGACTTGCCTTCCTCTCTGGAGGTATTTGGCTGTGGTTGACTTCCTTGTGGCCTCTTCATGGTTTCCATTAGCCTGTGGGATGCCAAGGTACTTGTAGCTGTCTTGGATATCACCTATGTTGCCCTCTGGTAGGTCAATCCCCTGAGTCCGGATCATCTTGCCTCTCTTTGAGACCATCCGGCCACACTTGTCCAATCCGAATGACATCCCTATGTCATCGCTGTAGATCCGGGTGGTGTGGATCAGCGAGTCTATTTCTCGCTCATTCCTGGCATACAGCTTGATGTCATCCATGTAGAGCAGGTGGCTGATTGTTGCCCCACTACGGAATCGGTACCCGTAGCCGCTCTTCGTGATGATCTGACTGAGGGGGTTCAGGCCTATGCAGAACAGCAGTGGTGATAGTGCATCTCCTTGGTATATGCCGCACTTGATGTTGACTTGGGCAATGGATTTTGAGTTGGCCTCTAGGGTTGTCTTCCACATTTCCATTGAGTTCTGGATGAAGGTCCTTAGGTTCCTGTTGATCTTATACAGTTCCAGACATTCCAGTATCCATGTGTGTGGCATTGAGTCGTAGGCTTTCTTGTAGTCAATCCAGGCAGTGCACAGGTTGGTCTGTCTCTTCTTACAGTCTTGGGCGACTGTTCTATCAACCAGTAGCTGGTGCTTGGCTCCTCTGGTGTTACTGCCAATTCCTTTCTGTGCCTCGCTCATGTATTGAGCCACATGCTTACTCATTTTTGCCGCAATGATGCCTGACAGGGCCTTCCATGTTGTGCAGAGACAGGTAATTGGCCGGTAGTTGGATGGGATGGGTCCCTTCTGGGGGTCCTTCATGATTAGAACTGTCCTGCCTTGGGTTAGCCATTCTGGCTGGGTCCCATCCCTCAGCAGCTGGTCCATCGTTCATGGAGTGCAGTTAGCTTCTTCAGCCAGTACGTATGGATCATATCGGGGCCTGGTGCTGTCCAGCTCTTCATCTTTGACACTCTTTCTTGGATGTCTGCCATTCAGATGGTTACTGGTTCTTGTTCTGGGAGGTTGCTGTGGTCAGCTCTTAGGTCCACTAACCATCGGTGTTGTGTGATGCCTTTCTTTCCCATATTTTTCCACCTCAGCTCTTGGTGGGTCTGACTGGTTGTTGTTCCCCTGCCACTGAGAGTACACCTTGGCTGGTTCAGTGGAGAACAGCTTGTTTATTCTCCTGGCCTCTCCCTCCTTGGTGTATCTCTTCAACCGGGTGGCCAGAGCTTTGGCAGTTTCGAGTGCCTCTGGTATGGAGAGTGAGTTGTGCTTCCTGGGTGCCCCTTTATTCACCATGTTCCCTTTCTGTAGTTCAGCTAGCTGGCTAACTTCTCTCCGTGCTGCCTTTATCTTGGCCTCTAATCGCCTCTTCCATGGTGGATACTGTTTGTTATGTCCCGAGCCCACCTTGTGTCCAACCATCTCCATGATTACTGTTGCTGTACTGTGTATCAGCTTGTTGGTCTCAGTGATGGTTCTTGTGGAGATTGTCTTCAGAGCAGCTACTAGTAGATCTTCTGAAGGTACTTGGCAATTCAGCTTCGGTATTCGTCGGGGGCTCCGGGTTTCCAGTTGGGTCATGATCTTCCTTCTCAGGAAGATCAGCTCTTGTGTTGAGGCTGTTAGCTGTTGGGGCTTGGTACCCAATCTCTGGTTGTGGGGATGATGACATCTCCCCACTGACCTGTCTTCCTGGCTCCCCCTTGCCGTAGCATCGTTGTTAATCTCTAGTTGTGATAGAGTGTTGGAACACTGGGCTTCAAAGTATCCAATGGTCCCACATTCGCTGCATGTATCCCCTCTCTCTGGGATTGCTTGTATAGTAGCATTCTGTCCTCGTCCATCGATGTCTTGTTCCAGTAGCCCATTTCTCATCAGTTTGCCCTGGTTCCCTAGCAACTGACGCAGACCTTGTTGACCCGGTATGACTCTATCAGTTATGTCTTCACTCATTCCTGAGGTAGGCTGATATATCATGAGGGGTCTTGCTAAGGACCCTTACTGGATGATGTTTTGCCCCGACCAGGGTTCGAACCCCGATCTCCTGCATCGTAGTCAGTGAGCGTTACCACTGTACTATCCAGCTGATATATATAATATATCTGCTGATATATATAATATATATATAATACTCACATGAGTTTGAGTGCAGCAGGTGGGCGTTACAGGCGAAGGCAGAAGTGCAGATAGAAATGATTAACTCGAGTAGAGAGAATACAAAGAGCACTCCATGGATGCTATACAGCTGGTGCAGACAAACAAGTAAATAGATAGGTAAATAAGTAAACAAGTGCATATGTTCGTAAGTAGTTTTGCATAATAATAATAATAATGTGGGAAATAGGAAATATTCTGATAAAAGAAAATACAGTGGACATTTTTTTCAAGATGCAAACAAACACTTTTAAAAGCACTATTAACAACCCCAAATCAAAAAAAAAAAAAGTTGTAAAAGTATGGGAAATGCAAAAAAAAAAAGCAGTGATTTGTAAATGTACTTCGACTTGTATTTTATTACAGACAGAATGAACCCAAGATATTTCACATTTTGTTGATCAGCATCATTTCATTTGTTGCTATACATCCATTCCTGTGTTTCAGGCCTACAAAACATTCCAAAAAAAGTTGAGACGGGGCAATTTAGGGCAAGTAATGAGGTAAAACAATTAAATAATGATGTGATTTGAAATAGGTGATGTCAAAATCAGTCTCCAGGAAAGGCCGAGTCTTTGAGGAGTAAAGATGGGCTGAGGATCTCTAGTTTATCACCAAATGTGTGAGAAAATAATTGAAATGTTTAAAAACAATGTTCCTCAAAGATAAGAAGGGATTTGGATATTTCACCCTCTATGGTGCATAATATCATTAAACCATTCAAGAAATCTGGAGGAATTTCAGTGTTTAAAGGGGAAAGGGCTCAAGCCTAATCTGAACCCCCGTGACCTTCGATCCCTCACTGCATCAGGAATTTATCTATAGCTGATAGAACCACATGGGCTCAGGATTACTTTGAAAAACCTTTATCAAGCTACAATATGGAGTTACAGCCACAAACACCAGTTAAAACTTTACTGTGCAAAAAGGAAGCCTTATGTTAACTGTGTCCAGAAGCGCAATCGACTTCTCTGGGCTCGGAGACATCTGGGATGGACCATCATACAGTGGAAACATGTATTGTGGTGCGATGAATCAGTATTCCAGATCTTTTTTTGAAAGAAATGGATTCAGTGTGCTCTGAAGATGAAAAGGACCATCCAGACTGTTACTATGAACAAGTCCAAAAGCCAGGGTGTGTAAGGGTATGAGGTTGGGTCAGTGCCCTTGGCAAAGAGAACTCACACTTCTTTGATTGTCATTAATGCAGAAAAGTACACTGAGATTTTCAACAAGACAACGCAAAACCACATTCTGCACACATTACAAAGGCGTGGCTGTGGAAGAAGTGGGTGTGTCCCCTCTGTCCCCAATAGAGAATGTGTGGAGAATTTTCAGGCAAAAAGTATAACAACGACCCATACAGCATTATAAAGTGGTAAATAATTCACCATCCCAACTTTTTTTTAAATGTTTCACAAGAATCAAACATGAAATTTTCAAAATCTATTTTGAAAAAACAATAAAATTCATGATGTAAAACATTGAATAATGTGCTGTTAGATTATTTTGAGTGCAATACGCATCAAAGATTATTTACAAATCGTTGTTTTCAGTTTCGACATACCGTCCCAACTTTTTCTGATTTGAGGTTGATAAAAATGAAGGACATCTTACAAACAAAATAACAAACAAAAACATCAGCATGTCTCGGGTTAGTGGGAATGCAAGAGCAAAAATTCATCATGTGATTTGGGGACTTGGTGAAATAGTAGGATTTACCAATAACTTAAACAAATCACAAGAAAGTGCTTTGTCAATAGTGAGATACAAACCAGATGCCTGATGGAATTACAGCTGGGATATCCGTTGTAATCAGAGTAGTAACACCAGTCCATGATGAATATCATGTCTATTGTTAACAGAATGAGTGTGATTCCTGCAACCAGAGCACTGAACACATTCATCACCAACGGTGCTTTCACCTAACAAGAGAGGAAACAGAAAACAGTAATGTATAACAGGAGAGTTACTCTGTCATCAAACTTCACAGTAAATCAGATTATACCAGAGAGCTCCTCAATTCTGGATTCTGATTGCTCAGAAGGACTGACCAATTGTTTTCTCTTTCCGTTACTGTAATCGGTCTTTCACGTTTCATTCGCACACTCACGTCCTCCATTTTCTCTCCTGTTTCAAATTTGTATCCCACAATGCCTTGCCCAAACGGGGAAAGCCCACCACGTGATGCATGATGTAGTATCTTCAATACTTGAAGCAGGAAAAAATAGCGGAGAATTTAGGGCCACGTGGCTCTTAATTCATTCATTGTTCTATTTAAAAAAAAAACTAATAAAATTGGAAGTCTGTGATTCGAATTCAGTATCTTTTGGTCACTAAAAAAAAATAAATGGGTGTCAGGAAAATTCTTTTTATGACCTACACTTAAAAAATCTGAAAGGCAGTACAGCTTTAATGCGCCTGTTCTCATATGCCATGGTTTTAGAACAAATAAAAAAAAATTGAGGTTCCTAAGTGGGGCAATAGAAAACCATAAATGTGGCTGTGCCCTCAGGGTGGGAGGGGCATATTCTCTCTCGTCTGTCACTCACAGAGACACTAGCCATGTAGAATAGGGCAGATAAAGCTTTTCTACCAGAAAGCAGTTCAAAAAGGTACTGGATCCATCCTCCCATGCTGGTAAACGGACAGACTTAGCTGGTGGGTGAGAATTGGTTAGGTGTTTTCTATAAGGAGATGTTTATTTCACATATCTGGAAGGAGTCTCCAGTGTCAGCGCTTTAACAGTTAGAGGAAAGCTGTAACATTAGGCTTTCTGACACCTTCAGGAAAGAAGTCTGTGAAGATTCTCAGTCATCCAGGTCATGGTAAACTGTGGGTGGAAAAAGAGAGCAACTGGACTTGCTTGAAGATTCTTGAAGACCTTTCACCTCTCATCCAAAAGGCTTCTTCAGTTCTGTCTGATTAGTAGGGAGCATCAAGTATTTATCCTCTCATGGATGAAAAGCTCATCTAAGGTGTTGTTGAGTCATCCTGTTGGTGTGGGTCACTGGGGGCTGGTTGTGAACGGCCTCAAGAGTCGTTAGGATGATCAATGGATTGCCCATTAGGGTGATCAATGGAATGCTGATTCTCTCTGTCCTCCTGTGAGTCACTCAGTGCGTTTACATGCACATCGAAATTGAGCTTCTGTCGGTAATCGAGCTAAGGGTCCCAGCAGGGGTGCCAGAGAAATCCAATCCTACATGCACACCAGAGGTGGAAAGTAACGAATTACATTACTCGCGTTACTGTACTTGAGTAGCTTTTTTGTGTACTTATACTTTTTCAAGTAATTTTTAAAGAGTGTACTTTTACTTTTACTTAAGTATGTTTTCTTTTAAGTAGTGTACTTCGGTACATTTTACATCACAACCATTACTGAGTAAAAATAAATAAATAAATAAAAAATAAAAAAAGGCTAAAACGGAGAAGGGGAAATGCGTTCTGGAAATGAATCATGGGAAGGACAGTTGTCGCGCGCGCGAGTCTCACACAGACGATGGCAGACATGCACCGGCGCTTTAAGGGGGGGCTTCGGGGGACTCAAGCCCCTGGGCCACAGCCAATCAGGGGCCTTGTAATATTAATAAAATAATAAACTGTCAGAATCGTGGGCCTACATTAATGTACGGATAGAAATAAGGTTAGAAATAAATGAGCGCACAGTAGCCTGCTGTAAGAGACATGGTGGATGTGGTTCGCAAAACGAACACCCACAACTGTACCAGAATAAAATGTAACAAAATGTAACGTCACGCACGAAAGCGCGCCAAAGACTGCAGACTACTGAGACACAAATTTAGAGGCTTTGAAAGATGAAGCGTTCACATGTTAGCGGGGCGCATAAAAGGAAAAAAGAGAGATGCAGGTAATGATAGAATCGTTGCCGAAAGTCACAGACTTTTTAAGGTAAGGATCACCAATCTGTTCAGAATATCAGCTACTTATCAGTTATCAGCCTACCAGCAGCTAGGCTATGTGCAGCTAGGCTAGATATGCTATGATCTGTCCAACAGTAAAATAAATCAGTTGTGATTTGAATACGTGTCGTGTGATTTGAGTTATAATCCTGTTAGTATCATAGCATATTTTGATGGGGATAATAAAATGTCTAAAACGGCATCTACTGAAGAAATTGATGAAAAGATTGTAGGCTATAATGTTCACAGTTCGGGCAGCAGACAGAGTAAGCATACTGAGGGGAATAGCAATACAAAGCTAGCGCAGATCCACATTTCTCGCTAGCTGTGTTGGGTGTGTTGTTAACCCGTGTGGATTTAAGTGAAATACTTGAGAAGTTCTGTGGTCAAGACAACGTTTTAAGGTAAGGACGCTTGATTATTAATGTTTGTCTGCCGTGGCTTGTTGTTGACGAAAGGCCCACATGATTTTGCCTTATGCAGCTACTGCTAGCGTCATGCTTTGAACTAGGTTAAGCTCATTTGCGCTAAAGGATGGGTTTATTGAAGGACTTTGATGTAGCTAGTTTCTTTTTAAAAAATCGTACGCTCAAAACAGTATGCCCGTGTTCATCATGTTTAACTTTTTTCTTGATGGAGTGCGTGAAATATTGTTGAGTGGTATTTCGATGCAGTCATGTCAAAAAGGCAGTTGAATGCACAGTCTCATTCAAGGAGAAGGAAGACTTGCATGATGCTTGAACATAGATTGGTAAAACAGACCCTAGTAGGACTTGGTTTCATGTATTTCGGTCTGTAGAGTTATGAGTTTGGCCGCTGTCCATGGTGTTTACGTTTCATGTGGCCGCCGAGACAAGTACCTTCATCATCATCATCATCATGTTCCCCTGTCAAAAGTTAAACTCTCTAGGAGTGCTTCTGCTGTAGCAGTTGCAGCAGTTGCTCAAAGTTTGATTTGTCCATCATCATACGTCTTATCTGTTGGGTGTCTATGCCCAGCAGATTTTCCCATTTCGTCCATTTGTAACCATTTTTGTCAAACAGGAGCTGCTTTTGCACTTGGTTATTGCCCATCCGGCAAACGTGAGCAATATATTTTAGTTGTTGTACGTAGCAGGATAGTTTTATACCCTGGGTTCCTGTCAGTTTCCGGAGGTCAGCATTGGACATCTTGTAGCTCCAGTCTATATCTTCATTTGTAGTGTTCTTTTGGTCAGGGGCATTCTTTCGTTTATATCCACCTTTAATCATTTTCCTTAGGAAGCCGTGCCACACTACCTCAATTTTGTGAATTTCACTGGATGATAGTTGCCATGCCTGTGTGCTGTACAGGAGACGAGATCGAACGCATGCCACTAGGAACTTTATACGGGTTTTTAGTAGTATTCGGTGGTCGGTTAGAACGTGTTTCAGTTCATTCCATTTCATGAATGCAGCACTTATCCTAGCATGCAGGAAGTGTGAGGATTCATCACAGCTGCTGACATTATAACCAAGATATTTAAAGGTGCGGACGTTTTTAATATTAGTGCCGCCAAGGGAAATGATACTTGGTTTACATTTGATATCCTCATTGACGTTAAAAGCCATTGTTTCTGTTTTGACATATGATATTTGTAAACCAAAGTGGGTGTAGGTCTTATCATACAACTGAAGAATATTCTGAAGCTCCTCGATGGATCCAGCGAGTATGGCCTGATCATCTACGTATAGAATCTCTGTTATGCAACCCTCTCCTGATGCTCGTGCTTTCGTACACATTTATCTTGTGGATACCTCATTTGGAATGCAATATCTGAACTTGAAGCCTGTATCTGGGTACAGTTTTGATATCTCATGCTGTGCAATCCTGACAACAAAGTCCATATAGATATTAAAAACTGATGGCGATTCTAGGGCACCTTGTCTTGCAGTGAATGTTTGTTTTCATGCCGCCGAGCTATTTTTATGCATTTTATTTTTTAAAAGGACTTGTCTGTAGGTGTGTGTGTTTTATGTTTACAACACATAGGTCTACATTAGCACACGCGCGCTTGTGTGGTTATCTCTGGCCATGCCCCTGCATGAAAGTTACGCAGTATCACTGTACTGTCCGTGGTAATAATCAGAACTGGCTGTGTAATGATAATGCACGCATTCTTCTCTCCCTCTGTGGTCGGATGTGTTGAGCGATGTGAGCGTGGGCCTTGCGCAGCTACGCTGAGCTAAACGTAACCTATCGTAGGCTTCTAGGCTAATTACGTGCTTACACTGTAAATGCTTGACACGTATTGCAAATAAAATAAGTGTTTTCCTGGCCAGTGGTAAGTGTAGGGTTGACAGGTAGCCTATGAGGGGCCTAGCCCCTGGGCCACGGGTGTTGATAAAGCGCCCCTGCGGACATGGAGGAGACCGAGGAACCTGTGGTGGACGACCCTGCAGAAAACGCAATTTCTTCCAGTAATGAAGTGCACCCCTGGCCCTACATACGTGATCACTTCAGCTTTGTAGAGAAAAGGGGTGACAGTTTCATTATGCAATGCAGATTGTGTGCCCAAGAAGACAACCATTGCGGCATACAAAAATTCGACGTCTAATCTGCGCAAGCATGTTGAGGTAAGTATTGTCATTGGCATCATAATCACGGGCACAGATAGAGGGTGGGACGGGTGGGATTCGTCCCACCCAGATTTAAATTCACCTCGTTCGGTCCCCCCCACTTATAGGGAGGAAAAAACGTCTATGCTGTCTTTCTTTGCATAAGGCAAACCTCATGGAAAAATCAAAAGACTAATTACCATTCGGTTTATTGAGGTGCACAGCAGTGTATACATAGTTGCAACAACTCACATAAAACAAAACAAAGACTGATATTCAGTTGGTTGAGCTGCGCAGACTGCACAGGTTGCGAGCTCGAGCTTGGTTGCTATGGTTACCCACAACAAGTTTGACAGGCATATCGGGGTTGGGGTTGGTTTGCTGGCAGCTTTGTCCCCCCCAGTTTTTTGTCCCCCCCAGTTCAAAAAACGTATCTGCGCCCCTGATCATAATGTTTCCTTTCCATAGTAAAACCGACAATAGGCTGGTTATATTCCAAAAATAGTGGATGGCATTGCTAATGTTGAAGTAGCAACCTGTTGGTACTGTAACATAACAGTAACTAGTCTGTTATTCGGTTGGCTAATCATGCAAGCAAGTTAGCTCGCCAACCTGACGTGATCAGTCCTCCTACCATTCTACATCCAACAGGCCAGAAAGGAATACTAAGCAAAACAAATAATGTTTGAATTAAATTGTTCAATAACACACAGTGCACACAGGCAAGCTACGAGATTTCGGTGCAACATTTCACTTTCATATTTCGTGTACAATGTTTTGTGTGTGGTCAGGGCGATGTAAACGACATGACTGTGTGTACTGACCTTTTTTGTTTGTCTCAGTTTTAATGCAGCATTATCCTAAGCATTCAATTTGATACACTTCCTTTAAATAAAACGTCTGGGTTGAGATGTACATATATCCTTGTTTCCTCTTCTTTTTCATTTTTGCACAACACAATGGAGGCAGAAAACACCCATTGTTAAAAGTAACGTTTTACTTTTACTCAAAGTAAATTTTAAATGATCTACTTTTTACTTTTACTTGAGTAGATTTTTTGTCTGGTAACTTTACTTGTACTTAAGTAAAATTTCATCAGAGTAACAGTACTTGTACTTGAGTATAATATTTTAGTACTCTTTCCACCTCTGATGCACACAAGGAAATCGAGCTATTGTGTGAGGTACATTGTGCACCCGAGCCACAGGTGGCGCTACACGCCCCATCGTGTTGGTACACGTCCAGTTGTCATCATGAAGAAGAGCTATTCAAGTGTATACACAAAGTTATCAGCAGTGTTGCCAGATACTGCTGACGTTTTCCAGCCCAAAACATGTTCAAATCTGCCAAAATGCACTTAAAACCTCCCAATCTGGCAACACTGGCAGTTCCGTGTTCACAAGTTCCATGCTCAAGCTGTTAGGCTTGCTCGAACAGACTGTATGGCTACAAACTGTCCTGCGCAGACCACTGTTTTGTAAGACAACTTATTTTGCACAATTGTATATTTTTCTAAAGTCCATTTTTTGCTTACAAAAAATTTTTTTTGCTTACAATTTAACTTATGTCTTAATAAACACACAAAAAGTTCAATTGTTTTGTTTTTATTGACATTCTTCAGATGTTGGACATTATATTATATATATACTGTATACACACACACACACACACACACACACATACAATGGCTTGTTTATGTACACAATTCACAGCTATGCAACAGCTGTACAGATGTATTTGGTGATACAGTAAGTGAGCTAAATTTTAACAGTGCAAACAATGCCACAAAAAGAAAAGATTCATGCCGTTGTCATGATTCGTTGTCATGCCGACCGAGGCTGTTGTGTTTCCCGCTTGTGGTCTCGTCACTCGTCACTTCCGGAAGGGGAAGTGCTGAAGTAAGTAGCTCGACTACGTAGCTCGATAGGGTATACATGCACTAAGTAGCTCAGCTAAAATCGCATAATCTAGGTCATGTAGCTCGATTACAAGAAATCAAGTTCGGTTCGATTTCAGCCTAGCTAAGGTGTATCCATGGCATTTAGAACTTCAATTTCAGTCGAGCAATGGCAGAAATTCGATTTTCTCTATGTGCATGTAAATGCACTGACTGAAAACAGCTGGGTTTTGGTGTGCATTCAGTTGTCTGGGAAGTGTGCCAAGGACTGCATTGTAGGTGGCTGATAAATGATGTGTTAGACCCCCACCTCTGTTCAGTGATGGCCATTCCAGGTTGACAAAAATGGCTTCTTTCACTCCTCGCTCATACCAACGATCCTCTCTGGCTAAAATGCATACGTTGCAATCCTGAAATGAGTGTCCTTTGTTGTTAAGATGAAGGTAGACAGAAGAATCCTGGCCTGAGGAACTGGCTTTCCTGTGTTGAGCCATGCGCCTGTGAAGCAGTTGTTTTGTCTCCCCAATATACGAGTCTGTGCAATCCTCACTGCACTGAATGGCATACACTATGTTGTCCTGTTTGTGTCTGGCTATTCTGTCCTTAGGGTGGGCCAGTTTCTGTTTCAGGGTGTTGCTGGGTCTGAAATGTACCGGAATGTTGTGTTTGTAGAAGATCCTCCTGAGTTTCTCAGATAGACCAGAAATGTAGGGAATGACAATGTTCTTGCATTTGTTCCTGTTATCCTCCTTGTCCGTTCTGTTCCTTTTTCTGCTCTTGAGGAAAGACCAGTTGGGATACCTGCAGTTCTGAAGTGCTTTCTTGATGTGATTCTGCTCCTTCTCTTTTCCCTCTATCGTTGTTGGGATATTCTGAGCCCTGTGTTGCAAGGCCCTAATGACCCCCAATTTGTGTTCCAGTGGGTGGTGAGAGTCAAAGAGTAGGTACTGGTCTGTGTGTGTGGGTTTGCGGTAGACCTCGATGCTCAGGCTTCTGTCTTGTCTAATGTGTACATCACAATCCAAGAAGGCTAGATTATTCCCACTGACGTCTTCCCGAGTGAAGTTGATGTTAATATCCACTGCATTGATGTGCTTAGAGAAGGCTTCCACCTCATGGGTTTTGATTTTAACCCAGGTGTCATCCACATATCTGAACCAGTGGCTGGGAGCAACTCCTGAAAAAGTGGTCAAGCTTTATGTTCCACTTCCTCCATGTAAAGGTTGGCCACAATAGGGGATACCGGTGAGCCCATGGCACATCCATGCTTCTGTCTGTAGAAACTTTCATTAAACTGGAAATAAGTGGTAGTCAGGCAGAGGTCAAGCAGGGTGCAAATCTGGTCCGTGGTGAGGTTCATTCTAGCCAATAAGGTGCTGTCTCGAAGGAGTCATTTTCTAACAGATTCAACTGCTTCTGTGGTGGGAATGCAGGTGAACAGAGAAGTGACATTGGAGGAAACCATGGTTTCATCAGAGTCTAGTTTGAGGTCTGCAACTTTAGTAGCAAAATCTTGGGAGTTTTTGATGTGATGTGGTGTATTCCCAATGAGAGGAGCCAGGATGGTGGCTAGGTGTTGGCAATGTTGTAAGTAACAAAGTTTATACTGCTGATGATAGGTCTGAGTGGAGCTCCTTCCTTGTGAATCTTGGGGAGTCCGTATATGAGAGGAACGGCTTCCCCAGGGTACAATCTGTAGTACAGAGATCGGTTGATGGCTTGGTCCTTTTCTAGTTGTTGCAGGCAGCTAACAACTTTCTTTTTGTAACCACTTGTGGAGTCCCGCCTCAAGGTTTCATAGGTGGTAGTGTCACTGAGGAGACTGGTCATCCTGGAGTGGTAGTCCGCTGTGTTTAGCAACACTGTGCATCTCCCTTTGTCAGCAGGAAGGATGGTGATGTTGTGGTCTCTTTGAAGCAATGTAAGAGCCCTCCTTTCTTGGATGGTGAGGTTGGAGGGGGGTGCTTTTGCACTTGACAGAGCAGCTGATATCTTCAGTCCAAGTTGTTCTGCCTCTGTGTTGGTCAGATTGTTGTTTCTGATGGCTGACTCTGTGGCTGTGATGAGGTCTACCACTGGTATCCGCTCTGGTGAAACTGCAAAGTTAAGTCCCTTGGATAGAACATCTTTCTCTGGTTGGGTGAGTACCCTGTCAGATAAGTTCTTCACCCATATCTGTTCTACACTGTGTGCACAATTATTAGGCAAGTTGTATTCCTGATGATTAATTTTATCGTTGAACAAATACAGTGCTCTCAGTCAATCCAAATTGTTAATAAACCTAAAACCAGAATGATTAACAAAGGAAAGGGGAGTTTAGGCCTTCTCAGGGGAATATATAAGTGTGCAGAATTATTAGGCAACATTTAGCGTGCAGAATTATTATGCAACTAAATGAAAAGCTTAAAGTTTCCCATCTCACTTGTTTATTTTAATTTTCAGTGTAACAAATAAACAACTCAGAATTAACAAATAAACACTTCTAGCATTTCAAAAATATTCAGTGACCAATATAGCCACCCTTCTTTTCAATAACTGCCATGAGCCTTCCATCCAGTCTGTTAGTTTTTTGATTTGTTGACGATCAACTTTTTGTGCAGGAGCAACCACGGCCTCCCAAATGCTATTCAGAGTGGTGTATTGTCTTCCCTCGCTGTAAATCTCATGCTTAAGAAGGGGCCACAAGTACTCAATAGGGTTTAAGTCAGGTGAGGAAGGGGGCCATGTCATTACTTTGTCATCTTTAAGGCCTTTGTGGGCTCGCCAAGCAGTGGAGTACTTGGGTGCATGTGATGGTGCATTGTTCTGCATAACAATCATGGCCTTCTTGAATGATGCAGACTTCTTCCCATACCACTGCTTGAAGAATGTATCTTTTAGAAACTGGCAGTAGGTTTGGGAGTTGATGTTAAGTCCATCTTCAACCTGAAATGGTCAAACTAGCTCATCCTTAATAATAGCTGTCTGAGTCAAAGTGCCCTGTGTCCATTAGTTATCCAGCTATGGGCCCATCCATCTGGTCTATCCAGAGTCACTCTCATTTCATCCGTCCATAAAACCTTTGGAAAATCTGTCTTCAGATATTTCTTGGCCCAATCTTGACATTTCAACTTGTGAGTCTTGTTTAGTGGTGGTCGTGTTTCAGCCTTCCTTACCTTGGCCATGTCTCTGAGCACCGAACACCTTGTCCTTCTGGACACTCCAGGTAGGTTGCAGTTCTAGAATATTGTGGCACTGGAGGATAATGGGTTCCTGGTAGCTTCATGTTTAATCCTTCTCAAGTCTTTTGCGGTTAATTTGTCTTTTCTTCTCCACACATTTTTTGCGACCCTGTTGACTATTTGCAACAAAACGTTTGCTTGTTCTGTGCTCACATTTCTATAGCTTAGCTATTTCAAGAGTGCTGCATCCCTCTGATAGGCATTTTATAATTTTTGTCTTTTCAGTGTCTGTTAAATCTCTTTTTTGGCCCATTTTGCCTGAGATAAAGAAGCTGCCTAATAATTATACACACCTTAATATAGGGTATTAATTACTTTAGGTCACACCCTCCCTCATTACACAAATAAATACCACCTGAGAATGCTTAAATCCAATTAGCATTCAAGTGTATCTAGCTTGCGGTTGGAAAACATGCATAGAAATAATGGTAGGGTCAGAGTACTCACTTGCCTAATAATTGTGCACACAGTGTATGTCCGCTTGTGTAGCCTGGCCCGATTTCTTCCTCCAAGTCCACCCACACTTCAGCAAAGAAGGGTTTACACATTCAGGTTTCTTGCTCACATTACAAACTGATTATATATATATATATATATATATATATATATATATATATATATATATATGTGTGTGTGTGTGTGTGTGTGTTACTTGTGAGGAAAGTGATAAATCGTTTTGATAAATTCGGGTACTTTTTGTTTGTGTCGATATCATAAAAAGTAAATCACACATTGGCCAGAAGATATGAAGTTTATCTTCTTGTGTTGAAAAAATTCACATTTTTCATACAAAATACATTGTGGATCTGAGTAACCCTCCATCCATTATCTGCAGCTGCTTATCCTGTGCAGGGTCACAGGCAAGCTGGAGCCTATCCCAGCTGACTACGGGCGAGAGGCGGGGTAGACCCTGGACAAGTTGCCAGGTCATCACAGGGCTGACACATAGACACAGACAATCATTCACACTCACACCTACGCTCAATTTAGAGTCACCAGTTAACCTAACCTGCATGTCTTTGGACTGTGGGGGAAACCGGAGCACCCGGAGGAAACCCACGTGGACACGGGGAGAACATGCAAACTCCACACAGAAAGGCCCTCACCGGCCACTGGGCTGAAACCTGGACCTTCTTGCTGTGAGGTGACAGTGCTAACCACTACACTGCCTGATCCAAGCAACATATTTAAATAATATTGGCTGGATTTTTTCATGATATATCAGATATATTCCATTCACCTTGCATGATACTCGTCTTTGACTCGTTCAGTAGCTGAATTGAATATATTTGATAGACCATGAAAAAAAGCCAGCCAATATTATTATTATTATTATTATTATTATTATTATTATAATACATTCCTTTCAGGTGTTCAACGTATCTTTCAAAATTCTCTCTAAATCTTCTGTATTTTTTTAATGAAACAAACCTGGAAGCGCTGTTTGTTTACAAATCATCACAGTTGCTCTCTAGCACCGAAGTTTTACATCTCTAACGTGTGATGTCATGTTGTATTGACAACCGTGCAACATCGTAACCCATATTCAATGCTCATTCTCATCCCATTAGGTAGAGTGATGTAATACATGTAGGATAAGCGATATGCTCACAATATTGCATGCTATCAAACCAAATGAATGGAACCCACTAGAAGGGAATAGAACACATTTTTCATCTCATCTCATTATCTCTAGCCGCTTTATCCTTCTACAGGGTCGCAGGCAAGCTGGAGCCTATCCCAGCTGACTATGGGTGAAAGGCGGGGTACACCCTGGACAAGTCGCCAGGTCATCACAGGGCTGACACATAGACACAGACAACCATTCACACTCACATTCACACCTACGCTCAATTTAGAGTCACCAGTTAACCTAACCTGCATGTCTTTGGACTGTGGGGGAAACCGGAGCACCCGGAGGAAACCCATGTGGACACGGGGAGAACATGCAAACTCCGCACAGAAAGGCCCTCGCCAGCCACGGGGCTTGAACCCGGACCTTCTTGCTGTGAGGCGACAGCACTAACCACTACACCACCGTGCCACCAGAACACGTTTTTATTCCATTGAAAAAATTTACTCTGTGGATAATAATTCCTGATATTTCACTCCAATGATGTCACTCCCAGTGTTTCCCGGCTGACTAGATGGTGAACTTGTTCAAAGTTAAAATTCTTTTGGTTAAATTGCGTTTTTTTGTGAGTGTGTGGATGTGTCCATATTATAAAGAACATTACATGGTGGTGAGAAGATGTGAAGTTTATCTTCTTGTGTTGAAAAATATGTCACTCAAAATAAACTTCTTCATATCTTCACACCATAGTATAATTTCCTGTATGTATGTAGGACAGATGTCAGACGGTGTGTTTTATGGTTTCTCGATGCTACACCATGAGCAGTCGAGGTCACAGTGTGGTTTTCCAGATAAATGTTCTCACTATGCATCAGTGCCGTCGGTTTTGACACAAGCGAGAATGCTGACTTTCTCGGGTTCTTTTTGTTCTTTAAATCATCAGTGACTGGATGTTTTCCTTCATCCCACAGCTTTACAACGAAACAAACACAGTGTAGGAGGTTCGAATGGAAAACTAAAAATGGATAAAAAGCAAATTTAAAAATTACCTACCAGGCAGGAATTAGAGTGGTTCACTGCAGCGACTGACAGAGAACCAGAACTTATAACCTGTTAAAAAAAGAAATGCAACTGTTTTGTTTATCAAATACTCACATAAAAACAAGTCAAAATAGGGTTATTGTGACTGCATAAGTATTTACCCCTGTAATCTTTCCCATATTTTGTTATGTAACAACCAGGATTTAAATTTGTATTTTAAATTATTTTATATTAATCATGTACAGAAGCTAGGACATAAAATTGAAGCACAGTGGTGGTAGCATCATGTTCAGTGTTATATCATCATGGTTGTTTCTCGATAGACTATAGTTTAGAAAATCAATATGCACAGTACATCATGTCAATATGTGTATGTTGTTGTTGTTTTGACCATGTATCTGCCTTATGTTTTGGATTTCCCCTGCCTGTATACCAATAAAATCTTTTTGAAGACCAATACCAAAAAAAAAAATATATATATATATATATATATATATATATACACACACGGGCGGCACGGTGGTGTAGTGGTTAGCGCTGTCGCCTCACAGCAAGAAGGTCCTGGGTTCGAGCCCCAGGGCCGGCGAGGGCCTTTCTGTGTGGAGTTTGCATGTTCTCCCCGTGTCCGCGTGGGTTTCCTCCGGGTGCTCCGGTTTCCACCACAGTCCAAAGACATGCAGGTTAGGTTAACTGGTGACTCTAAATTGACCGTAGGTGTGAATGTGAGTGTGAATGGTTGTCTGTGTCTATGTGTCAGCCCTGTGATGACCTGGCGACTTGTCCAGGGTGTACCCTGCCTTTCGCCCGTAGTCAGCTGGGATAGGCTCCAGCTTGCCTGCGACCCTGGAGAAGGATAAAGTGGCTGGAGATAATGAGATGAGATATATACACACACACACACATACATTTTATATATATATATATATATATATATATATATATATATATATATATTCCTAACTTTAAAAAAAAGAAAGAATATAGCACCAAAAGTCCAAAAGTGACCGAGTAAGTCAGACAATCAGCAAACATCGTAATACCACCATCATGCTTCAATAGTTTTCTGGATTATTTTACATTGAATCGTGATATAAAATACGAAGCAAAGTCACTTCTGAGCCGTAATGTGAAAAATAAGGTGCTGTAAATGCAGCCCCAAAATAACCTACAATCAGTGATCCCCACAGAGTGATCCGACTGATCCCACTGATGGTCATAACCGTAAAATAAGATGTGGTTAAAATGATTCCGAACAAGAAGGTCATGACTCCGATCATGATCTGCACAATCTGTGGAGAAAAAGAAACAAATTGATTAAAGAGTAAAATATTCACTGTTAATTCAGCACTATTATGAATGGATAAAAGTATTTACCCCCAATGCTTTGGGCTCGCCTTTGAGAAACACCCTGCACTGGGAGAGTTGGGCATCAGCTGGAGCTGTTACAGGGGTCATGATAATGATGGTAGGTTGGTTCCTGTGCTATGAACAGACATGACAATGTTAAGAAGTGTTTGGAGTAAACCCCAGTGTGGGTGGAGCACAGAAGCACGGCAGGCGAGAGTTTGTGTTTACACACACACACACACACACACACACACACACACACACACACACACACACTTTATTTGGCTTTTCAGCTTTCTTTCTTTCTTTCTTTCTTTCTTTCTTTCTTTCTTTCTTACTCACTCACTCACTCACTCAAGTGTTGTGGTCGGGGAGAGCCTCTTCTCTCCTCTCCCTATCCCTTTATACTCCATCCCTGCAACGAACAAACACACACACACACACACACACACACAAATTGACATCAGGTGTAATGACCTAGCCACTTACCTTCCCTGACCCCACCCTCCATTCACAGACTGCTGCTTGGCCACACCCCTGATGCCCCATACCCCCACCGCCCGACTCAGGCTGGGGAGCCATCCGGCCTGAAGCTGACTCCCCCCCCGATGGGACAGGAAGTCTGCCGCCACCATCTGCGCCCCCGGCCTGTGGATCACCTCGAACTTAAATAGCTGGAGCGCGAGATACCAATGGGTGATCCGCGCATTGGCATCCTTCATGCGGTGGAGCCACTGGAGGGGCGTGTGGTCCGAACAGAGAGTGAAAGGGCGCCCCAGCAGGTAGTATCGGAGGGCGAGCACTGCCCACTTGATGGTGAGACACTCCTTTTCAATTGTGCTGGACTTGCTCTTGTGCATTGACAGCTTCTGGCTGATGTACAGCACCGGGCACTCCTCACCCTCCACCTCCTGGGACAAAACGGCCCCCAGCCCCCTGTCCAATGCATCAGTCTGCAAAATAAAGGGGAGAGAGAAGTCAGGGGAGTGTAAAAGTGGCCCCCCACACAGTGCAGCTTTTACCTCCAAGAAGGCCTGTTGGCATTGCTCCGTCCACTGGACCGGATCTGGAGCCCCCTTTTTAGTGAGGTCGGTTAGCTGACTGGTGACGTCCGAATAGTTAGGTATAAACCTACGATAATAGCCAGCCAGCCCCAAGAACCCCTCACCTCCTTTTTGGTCTTGGGCCTCGGGCAGGCCGCAATCGCTGCAGTCTTGTTAATTTGGGGACGCACCTGCCCATGACCCAAGTGGAACCCCAGATACTGTACTTCCACCCGCCCAATCGCACACTTTTTTGGGTTAGCTGTGAGGCCCGCTCATCTCAGCGACTTTAGAACAGCCCTCAGGTGTTCCAAGTGCCACGGCCAATCATGACTGTAGATTATTATGTCGTCTAGATAGGCAGCTGCGTAGGCAGCATGAGGGCGGAGGACCCTGTCCATAAGCCGCTGGAACGTAGCGGGCGCCCCAAATAACCCAAAGGGGAGCATGATTAATTAGTGTAAACCAAATGGTGTGGAAAAGGCCATTTTCTCTCGGGATAGAGGAGTCAAGGGGATCTGCCAATATCCCTTGGTTAGATCCAGTGTCGAATAAACGCGAGCAGCGCCTAACCAATCAAGCAACTCATCAATGCGAGGCATTGGGTACGCGTCAAATTTAGACACCACGTTGACCTTTCTATAGTCCACACAGAACCGGACCGACCCATCAGTCTTGGGAACCAGGACCACTGGGCTGCTCCAGTCACTGTGGGACTCCTCGATTATGCCCATTTCGAGCATGGCCTTGAGTTCATCCCAAACCACCTTTTTCTTGTGTTTGGGCAAGCAGTAAGGGTGGCTACATACTACCACCCCCGGGGGCATTTCAATGTGGTGTTCTATGAGGTGGGTACAACACGGAAGGGGCGAGAACACGTCGGAAAATTCCTTCTGCAACTTGGCTACCTCCGTGAGTTGGGTTGGCGAGAGGTGGTCCCCACAAGGGACCGGAATGGTCTGCGATATCTTTTTTACCTCCGGCCCCAGCTCCGCCTTCTCTGGGACAACTGACGCCAATGCCACGGGGACCCTCATTCCAGCATTTTAAAAGGTTGAGGTGGTATACTTGCAGTGCCCCACCCCTATCCATTCACTTTACCTCATAGTCGACGTCCTCGACTCGCCGTGTGACCTCAAAGGGCCCTTTCCACTTGGCGACTAATTTAGAACTCGACGTAGGCAATAATACGAGTACTTTTTCTCCCGGTGTGAATTCTCTAAGGCGTGTGCCCCTGTCGTACAGCCAGCTTTGACGTTCTTGTGCCTGCCGTAAATTCTCCTGTGTTAATTGCGTGAGGGTGTGAAGTTTTGTGCACAGGTCAAGAACGTACTGGATTTCATTTTTACTCGGTGAAGGTCCCTCCTCCCAATTTTCCCACAGCACATCCAGAATGCCACGTGGCTTACGCCCATATAATAATTCGAAGGGAGAAAACCCTGTGGAGGCTTGCGGGACCTCTCGTACTACGAACAACAGGGGTTCGAGCCACTTATCCCAATTACGCGCATCTTCACTAACGAATTTCCGGATTATGTTTTTGAGTAGCCCTGTGATGACCTGGTGACTTGTCCAGGGTGTACCCCGCCTTTCGCCCATAGTCAGCTGGGATAGGCTCCAGCTTGCCTGCAACCCTGTAGAACAGGATAAAGCGGCTAGAGATAATGAGATGAGATGAGATGAGATGTTTTTGAGTGTCTGGTTGAATCGCTCTACTAATCCATCCGTTTGTGGGTGATATACACTGGTGTGGATGGACTTAATCTCCAGTAACCCATACAGCTCGTGCAGTGTGTGTGACATAAACGAGGTGCCTTGGTATGTCAGGATTTCTTTCGGAATCCCGACCCGGGAGATAACGCGGAAGAGCGCTTCCGCAATACTGCGTGCTGAGATATTGCGGAGAGGCACTGCCTCCAGATATCGCGTTGCATAGTCCACCAGAACTAAAATAAAGCGATATCCCCATGCTGACCGATCTAATGGCCTGATGAGATCCATCCCAATTTGCTCAAACGGGGTCTCGATAAGAGGAAGAGGGCGCAACGGCGCATTTGGAGTGGCCACGGGATTTACTAATTGGCATTCACGGCACGCCGCACACCACCGACGGACATCCCCGTGAATCCCAGGCCAATAGAACCGGGCCATTATTCGGGCTAGTGTTTTGTCTTGCCCCAAGTGTCCAGCTATGGGATTAAAGTGAGCCGCATGGAATACGAGTTCCCTACGGCTCTTTGGGATTAACAACTGGGTTACTCGTTCCTTGGTTTGAGTGTCCTGCGTCACTCGGTACAATCTATCTTTAATAATGGCAAAATAGGGGAAGGTTGGCGCCGCGCTTGGCTGAAGAGTTTGACCATCGATTACTCTCACTTGGTCAAACGCATGCCGCAGAGTCTCGTCTCACGACTGCTCTATCGGGAAATCCCCAAGAGAATCCCCGAGAGAGGGAGGAGGAGCGGAGTGCTCCTCACTCTGACGCGGTGTTGACGCAGACGGCTCTGTGACAGCTTCTCCAGCCAATGCCACACCAGGATCTTCCCGTGACATACTAGGGCAGGACCCACTGCATGTTAAATACTCCATTAATCCTTTAAATCCCAGCCAATCAGTACCCAAGATCAACGAGTGGGTAAGACGAGGATTAACTGCCGCCTTCATTTTATGCGGTTGGCTCTGGAATAGAATATGGACAGACACTAGAGGGTAATGGTGAACATCCCCGTGCACACACAACACTTTCACCACTTGTGCTCCCCACAATGCCTCACCTTGCACCAGGCATTGGTGAATTGAGGTCTGATTACAACCGGAATCCACCAAAGCGTGAAATGTGTGCCCTTGAATACTCACTGGTACGCGATACGTTCCGGCCCGATCGGGGGCGGTTTCCAGTGCATCAGGGATCCGGATGACAGCCCCCACCTCCCTTGCAGGGCTCTGATTCGGGAGACACTCCAATTCCCTGCCGCGCCAGCACACTGGCCCAGGCTTTCCCTCTGCGCTGGTGTTATGGGTGTCACTCACCTGAGGGGGAGACAACACAGACACAGAAGAGGGAGATAGGAGGACACCATGAGTGCGATGGGCCAGCTGGGGAGGAGCCAGCTGCCACCTTCGTGGCAGGGGAACGGGGTGGAGAGGGGGACAAGAGACAGGAGAGAGGAAGAGAGAGAGAGGGAAGAGAAGCGAGGGGAGGCGCCTCGTCTGCTTGCCGTCAGAGCCGCCTCCAGATGGTCCTCCGCCAGCTCGATGGCTCGTTCCAGTGACACCGGGCGGTGACACTGGACCCATTCCGCCGTTCCTTCCGGAAGTTGAGAGATAAACTGCTCCAGTGCCACCAGATCGATGATCTCCTCGGCGTCGCGGTCTTCCGCCCTCAGCCACTGCCGGCAGGCGTCCCGGAGTTGCTGGCTGAATGCAAATGGCCGGCCGACATCCTCCAGTGTCAGCGTCCGGAAGCGCTGACGGTGTTGCTTCGGGGAGCGGCTGAACCGCTGCAGGATGGCTTTCCTCAGGTCTGCATAGACCAGCCGGCTGTCAGCAGGGAGCTGCTGCACTGCAAGCTGCAGCTCGCCAGTTAGGAGCGGGAGGAGGCGCCCTGCGCGCTGCTCCAGCAGCCACCCCCACGCCTTGGCTGTTTTCTCAAAGAGAGCGAGGAATGCTTCCGGATCGTCCTGCGGTCCCATCTTCATGAGGGTGGTGGCAGCGGCAGCCGGCGGCCCTGCTGACATGAGCCGGTTCTGGAACGCCTGGTGATCTTCCTGCTGGGCCAGCATCAAGGCTTCGAAGCGCTGCTGCTGCTCCTTCCGGAGGGTGATCAGCTCTTGATGCTGGTTCTGCTGGGCAGTAGCGAGGGCAAGGATGAGCTCTTTGAACGGGGAGGACTCCATGGGGCGGTTCCCTTCTGTGTGTCCTGGGTTTCGGCACCACTGTAGTAAACCCCAGTGTGGGTGGAGCACAGAAGCACGGCAGGGGAGAGTTTGTATTTACACACACGCACTTTATTCGGCTTTTCAGCTTTCTTTCTTTCTTTCTTTCTTTCTTTCTTTCTTTCTTTCTTTCTTTCTTTCTTTCTCTCTCACTCACTCACACAAGTGTTGTGGTCGGGGAGAGCCTTTTCTCTCCTCTCCCCCTCCCTTTATACTCCATCCCTGCAACAAACACACACACACACACACACACACACACACAAATTGACATCAGGTGTAATGACCTAGCCACTTACCTTCCCCGACCCCGCCCTCCATTCACAGACTGCTGCTTGGCCACGCCCCCGCTGCCACAGTGTTGTTTAAACCTAGACGGCTTTTAGATTTCATAAAATCGGTGAAATTAAGTTCCCTCTGAAATGTGGTCATTGTCATAACTGTTTATTTCTGTAATATCTAACAAAATATCAGGCCATTCTGTTTTGTGGCTGGGAAGTTATTTAATGTGAGGGGATTAAAGCAAATAACGTGCATGAAATCGCTCGCTTTGTGCAGTCAAGCAGACAGAGGAAGTCCGTGTATGCATGCGCGGGTTTACCTTCTTCTTCTTCTTTTGGGTTTTATGGCAGCTGGCATCCACAGTGTTGCATTACCACCATCTACAGGTTTCCCTTTGAGCATGCACTGACAGTTCCATCATTCTGTCGCTAAACGAACAGCTGATCACACCGAGGTGCTCGCTGAGCGCCCATATTTATTTATTTATTTATTTATTTATTTATTTTATTAAACCTTCTGCTCTGTTCAGGTCAAAATGGCTGATTTTTTTAAATTTGTTAATTAATTAACAAATAAATTTGTTCTTTTAACTTAAAGTGGAAGCATGCAAAAAAAAAATCTCAACATATACGGTCACTCACTGGCTACTTTATTAGGAACACCCCATCATCCACCTGCTGTTTTCTGCAGTTCTCTAATCAGCCGATCCCTCGACAGCAGCACGATGCATCAAATCACGCAGAAACAAATCAAGAGCTTCAGTTAATGTTCACAATGTTCAAACATCAGAACAGGAAAAATTGTGATCTCACAGTGAAGTGTGACTTTCTGTCTTTCACTGTGGTATGGGTGTTGGTTTGAGCCAGAGGAGTATATTTGGTTTGAGTCTTTCAGAAACTGCTGATCTCCTCCTGGGGTTTTCACACACAGCAGTCTGTAGAGTTTACACAGAATGGTGCGAAAAACAAAAAAACAAACAAACACAGTGAACGAGTGAGTGACAGTTCTGTGGGTGGAAACAAACGCCTTGTTGATAAGAGAAGGTGGAGATCAGAAAATGGACAGATTGAGCAGTTTGAGCTTTTTTGCCAGGAAGGATATAGTAACTCATACAATCACTCTTTACAACCACGGTGAGCAGAAAAGCTTCTCAGTATGCAACAGCAGAACAGAAGAACACATTGGGTTCCGCTCCTGCAGCCAAGAACAGGGATCTTAGAACCAACAACATGTTCCTATTAAAGTGACTGGTGGAACTTTACTTAAAGTGAATCAACTCCATCCTTCCATCATGTTTATTCAGATTACACAGGCGACATTCCGATAATGTTTCCCCCTGAGATTAAGATGACAAAGTGTGCTGCAAAACTGATCGACACTAACTGATATTTTTATTCAAAATATAATAATAATAATAATAATAATAATATTCACTCTGCCACGTTACATCACAAAAGTGTGTCTTTACCATTCCCAAAAAATGTCAGTATGAGCTGTAAACTGTCCAAGTTTCAAAGAGAACTCAAAATATTAAACCTTAAAATACAAAACATTTAATCTGCTGATGCTGTACATGAATAAAGTCACTGACAGAACATTTTCTTGAGCAAACATCATGTTTACAGCGTCACCCATCACATCCACAATCTACTGAAGATCTTTACATCTGTCTCTGTCTCATTCACATGAAAACGAACACACCGGTTTCCTGTTTTGGGTCAAACCTGAACTGCGGACATACATTGTGTTATTTCTTCCTTTTTATTTTTATACTCCCACTCCGAAGGAGCGTTTACCTCCTTCCGCTGGTATCTCCATATCTCCGTCCGTCCCAAACACCTTTTTTCTCAGCAACCACAAATCATAGCCACTTGGTACCACGGGCGATTGCTCTAAGACAACGAGGGAGGCTCAGCCTCCTCTAAAAATGACGAACATCATGTAGGATGAATTGCACTAGGCTTATGTTATAGCCGACCTTATAACATTGCTATTTCAGATCCAGAATCATAGAAATATATGTGCTCAACCCAACTACAGTGCAAAATCATTCCGTTATAACTTTCCCCAGTTCACCTAATGTGTGCGTGAGTTTTTCCCCCTCGTGACAGCGCGATGCAGCCCAGCCTCAGTGCACTTCAATGGCATTTGGGAGCTATGCACTTTTCAATATCAAAATGAAAGACGGTTATTGGACAAATACTGCGAAAACGCCCGCCCACGGACTCCCAGCCTCACAGTGGGAGGGACATGGCAAAGCTTTCCACGAGGAGACTGGTGATTGGTGAAAGCAGACGGATATTTTCTTTGATTGACAGCTCGTTTCAACTATAGACAGGCGGCAGTGAATTTCAGTTCAGTCCCATGCGGAATCGCAAGTGCTGTGGTGTATTGTAAGAGATCAGCTTACATTTCGATTTCATTCATTACATACGGTTTCTACCAGCTTTTTTAGTTTGTATATATTTTCATTGTAAATAAAGTGTAGTGTTGTCAAGTTTGCTATCTTAGTTCCAGAAATTTCGTTTATTTGAGTGACTGAACTTGAGGGGGCTAGTCAGCTAGCAAGAAAGCTGCGCACGGATGCCAAGCATTGCTGATTTAATTTTGGCGAAGCCATTTGCCAGTCTTCCTTTCGAGGAAAAAATTAAAATTAAAGAGCAGGGTAGACCAACGCCTCAAATTGACTTGGTGAAAAAGGTCGGGAATAATACTCGTTCCTTTCAGCTCTCCTGGTACGAGAAAGTGAATTGGCTAACAGCAAGTGACCCACATCAACAACAGTAAATAGGCTACTTTAGTAATATGTCATGGATGGACCAAAAATATAGAATCTATTTAAAATGTTTATGCTGAGTATATTATATTGGAATATATATTTCTCTGGATATGAATTAAACACAGCTACAATTTGGAAAACATTTTTAAACAAAAACACAGCCGAGAACATTTCACACTACAGACCTGGATTAAAAGTGAAGGGTTATCAAAATAGTCAATAAAACATTTCTCAGTCAAAATAAGTAAAATATAGGGAAAGTGTCATTGAATGAAATGTGTGGCACCCAGCTCTATGTTTGGCTCCCCAAGGTCAGTGCTTGTGCCTATTCCAGAACACTCTGCTGTTACTGCTGAGGTTCCTGACAAAGAGCTGCTTTCAATAATGATCAATTTTTAAACAACATGCCACATGCCACAGTTTTAAAATATAAAATGTTAAAATATACCCCCCCAACACCACCATCATGTATATTGGACAGTAGGCTAATGGGCCAAAAGAACCTGTTATTTCACAGTTTGTGACCCTGCCAACAATCAGCCAGATCAGAGGCAAGAGTATGGGCAAAATTGATGTGTTTTTTCTTTTTTCTTTTAAAATCTGGAAATATCGTAACCGACCAGCCTCCCCTGTTTGAAAGACTACCAGCCGCGACTGCTTGGTACTGAGTTTCAGCTTGGGGTTCTATACTGTGTATCCCATTTTCAGGTCTGTCGTACATCAACTTCCTGTTTACTGACTGAATGTATTTACAAAGCATATAGGGTGGATTTACAAAAATTTTGTAATACTTTTCTCAGCAACTACAAATCACAACTGCTTGATCTTTGGTATCGAGCTTCAGCTTGGGGTTCTATACCATGTGTACTGTTTTCAGGTCTGTTCCACATCGACTTCTTGTTTACTGACTGAATGTGTTTGCGAAACATATAGAGTGGATTTTGACACTATTTGAAGAAGCAAAATGCTGTTTCAGAATGACAGTTGACCAGGATGATCTTTGAAATCCCTGGGGAGAGACACTGCTCTTTACTTACTTCGTACTTGAATGAATTTAATTAAATTTACAACCAATGTAGATACATTACATTATTTAGACATTACCATGATATCTAAGGCATAATTAACAAAATTTACAACAATAAAAAAAGAATTAAAGTTAATTATGTATCAATGCTAATGCAAATATATATATATAGGGCTTAATTTGAGCCGGAACATGACGGAACAAGATCCGGACCCTCCGTCGTCGGATCCGGCAGCTATTTTCATTTCATTCAGTGTTTCGGCAGCTATTTAAATGGATCAGATCACCTCCGTGACCATCACAAAGGGGAAAAAAAACAATAAATTAAATAAATAAGTAAATAAAAATTTGTTTAGTGTTCGGTTTTGATTTTGATATCTGTTGTTGATTTCTCTCCTATGACATCCACAAAATCCATGCAAAAGGGGAAGGGGGGGGGCATGGGGTGTATACTTCTGCTCAGTAGAACACCAGGTTTTTTGTAGCCGTTAGCTGGCGCTGTGGTAAAAATGGCAAAAAAAACCCAAGAAAGTTTACTAAAATTTTAAAAATGAATTCTCCAACTTGTTTTGTAAACCCTTTATTTGTTTGCTGGCACTTATGTTTTCTGGCACTGCTTTTAAACTTGAAATATGCTTGAAATCCTAGGCTATGCTTTTAAATACCCTACTTAAATCCTTAAAATGAGTCATTTAACTCATGTCTTGTGTGATCTGATCTCCAATGGTGAAATAAACCGGTTGTGATATGAGTACAGTCTGTTATTTTAGAAGATAAATTTAATATATAATTTAATATATAGCCTAATAAAAAATATTTTATAACATAATATCACGACATATTACTGTCTGTAACTGTTCGTCACTAAAGCGTTTTCTAAGATCATAATGTCTGATATTATTTTATTTATTTATTTATTTTGCCAATTCAAATGTTCAAATGCGTTCTACAGTCTATGGGGCTGCGTTGTGGGTGCAAGTGCCAGGACCGTTTTATTTATTTACTTTCTTTATAATCTCAGTCAGGTACACAAGCAAGATTAAGTCTTTACTCTGCTGTGTTTTATTATGGCCATCAATATATTGTAACCTGTGTTTGATTTGTTAATTGTTGATCCAGTTGTTGCCTTAATGCAGGGGTCTGCAATGGCTCGGGAGCCAGATGTGGCTCTTTTGGTGACTGCATCTGGCTCGCAGATGAATCAGTTCACATTGAGATCAAGAAGTCCACCTCCATTTAATGAAAAAGTCAGTTAGCTGTCCACAAAGCAAAGCCTTTTGACAAAGAACATGGCGAAAAGGGAAAAAAAGGTGACTGGTAGGCTACCGTACATTTCAACAGGAATGGACAGAGGAATTCGCCTTTGTGGGGTGAGAGGTTTCTGCTTTGTGTCCAATAGACCTATACAATGACAAGATTGCATCGATGAAACAATGAAATAAAGAGGCACTTCGAAACACGCCAAGCTACGTTTGCGTCAAAATATTCAGCGGGGGACAGGAGGAAGACGGCATGTCAAGAGCCTCTTCATTATGAAAAAGAATATACCGTATTACACTCAAATTGTTGGTCATACGTAAAAATGCATTTTAGTTGTATTCAGCGTCACTTTTTATATATGGCTCTCACGAAAATGTATTTGAAAATATGTGGCTTTCATGGCTCTCTCAGCCAAAAGGTTCCCGACCGCTGCCTTAATGTATGTGTGGAGAGCGAGAGTGAACTTGAGTGCCTGTTTGGAGAACATTCTGAGTGTTGTCCATTGTTGTCCAGGATTTGATAACTGGTGCTGTTGCAATACATATCATGCAATAGGCGTGTGCGTAAAGTTATAGTAAACCGCCCCCCGCCTTTTTTTTTTTTTTTTGAGCCGCCGGACCCACCCACCTCCTGCATTCTGGGACCTCCCACTTCACAAATTAAGCACTATACAGGGCCGGCTCTAGGTCTTTGGCTGCCCTAGGCGAGATTGAGTTTTGGTACCCCCCCCCCCAAGAAAAAAACCCTCTAATAACATCTAAATAACACTTTAATCTAATCACTCTATTCTATTACTATTAAACAATGTACGGTGCATGGACAATAAACAAGAAGTCATTTTTATCTTTTTCATTATTGCTATTATTTTTATCATTATTCACATAAAGTGTCACAAAGTAAAATGACCACACAAATTCAATACATATCTCCATATAATGGGCAAAAACTCTTCCGCACCCTGTTCAAAGTGTAGTGCATGGACAATAAACAAGAAATTATTTTTAGTTTCTTTTTTGCTATTAAAAGTTGTCATCTCTGAAGAATTAACAAATTAAATGAATAAAAAATTCTACAATTCTAAATTGTGCAAACTTAAGCACCCTGTTAGGACATCAGTGGGCTGTATTTTCAAACAAAAGTGCTATTATGGGTACTTTGTTATTGAAGTAACATTACAATGGGACTCGTCTGGTCTTCCTAATGGCAAATTCCTTGATAATATCATCAAATGATATTTCTCTTGAGATCTCTTGGTTGATGCTCATCAGAGCAAGCCCATTCAGACGTTCTTGACTCATTGTTGAGTCTTCAGTAGTTTTAATTTTGAAAAGCTTCTTTCAGCAGAAGCTACTGTCACAGGTAGTGTAACAGCAGAGGTAAGGAGCGCGTATTTCTACATCCCCAGCCGCTTCAGAGGTTTTGTAAAAAAGGTTTTCAACCTTTCATGAGCCAGGGCGCACTTTTTTCAATGAAAAAATCTCAAGGCACGTCACCAATAGAAAATGTTGACTGAAACTAAAACACTGTTGCCAATATTTACAATATACAGTCATTCTATAATTTTCCACGGTACACTTGGTGATCTCTCACAGCAGACTAGTGTTCCGCGGTACTAGAGTTTGGCAGCACAGTGGTTGAAAACACTGTACACCACTGATGCACTTGGTAACATCTCCATTCAATAACTCCATCCCTCCTTTTTGGTGGGGTTTTGGTCGCCGTTGGCGCCCCTGGGCACACTTTGCGCTCGCCGGCGCTGGTAAAGAGAACACATCTGAGTGCTTGTTTCATTTCCCTGCAGTCTTGACACACTGAGATATTTTCTTGTTTTCAATGCGTTTATTATATTTTCCTCCAGGAAGCTCTTTGCAACATGGTTGCTTGAATGAGCTGCTAAACTGTCATTTTAATGAGAACACAGATCAACAAAGCAACTTTGTTTTATTAAAAAAAAAAAACGTGCCAGGCGCCATTGGGATATCTTGCTGCGAAACGTGTTCGGTGCATAAAAGACCTTTACTTCAGCCCAGACTGCTCAACGACACCGACAGACTGCTCCAAGTGCAGCCATATTCAAAACAAGCAACAGATCTATGTCAGTTATCTACGTTATGCAAAAACACTCTTTAGCCAACAACACTTAGGCTATTACATGGCCAAAACAGAGAATAGCCGCGGATGCGCACTTGCGCACCCAAAGACACACTATAGACAGGGCGAACCACTGTTGAGCGCTTATTGTTTCATGATTAACAACCACCACCACACCCCGCTTTTTTTGACAAATCGCACCCTGACTACATGCTTTGCTGTACAATTAAATTAGCCTAAGACATTATAATGCTGATTCGTTTTCAGAATAGTGGAAGTCATAATTTTTCTCCCCCCGTTTCTGCGCCCCTGGATGGACGTAGCGCCCTTAGCATTTGCCTATATTGCCTATGCCACGGGCCGGCTCTGACTATACACATCCATTCATACACAGACGCCCATATCATAATGTGGCAGCGGGGGCGTGGCCAAGCATCGGTCTGTGACCGGAGGGCGGAGTCGGGGAAGGTAAGTGGCAGAATCACTGCACCTGAGGTTGATTAATGTGTTTGTGTGTCTTCCCCAGTGACCGTGCCCTATTTAAGGAAGAGAGCGAGAGCAGAGTGGGCTCTCTCCCCAACCAGACGACGGGAGTGTGTGTGTATATGTGTATAGTTAAGGCTGAAAAGCTAAAATAAACGGGTTTTGTGAACTCAGTTCTGGCCTGCCGTCCTTCTGTGCTCCACCCACCCATCCGAACTGCTACACATAATTATGCATATTATGCTTATATATTATATACAGTTATGCACTATACATACATACATACATACATACATATATATATATATATATATATATATATATATATATATATATATACACACAAGTACTCACTTTTTATATAATATATCCGTATGTACTCATACCCACATATATACACTTATATTATCAATAGCATGTTATTGTAATTCCTCCTCCCTATACCTCGTAAAGATCTGTTCCTTATACCTTTTTTTGAACTGGTTTATAGTTGTACATTTCATGAGCTCCACATTCAGACTGTTCCATAGCTTTACTCCACAAACAGAGATACTGAACATTTTTAAAGTTGTCCTAGCACTGCAAATTTTAAATTTCAATTTCCCCCTAAAATTATAGCCCCCCTCTCTATCCGAGAACATTATTTGTATATTCCTTGGTACTTTATAATTCCTTACTTTGTACATTACTAAGGCAGTTTTATATTCTATAATATCCCTGAATTTTAAACATTTTGAATTTAAGAATAGTGAATTAGTATGATCTCGGTAACCAGCACTATGAATTATTCTTATAGCTCTTTTTTGAAGTATAGTTATTGCATGAAGTGAACATTTATAATTATTTCCCCACACCACTGAGCAGTAATTTAATTACGGTAAAACCAGGGAACAGTAAAGAATGCAGAGTGAATGATAGTCCAGGGCATGCTTAGCTTTACTCAACACAGATATGCTTCTTGATAGTTTCATTAGTATGTATTTTATATGTGATTTCCAATTAATTCTATCATCTATTATTACCCCAAGAAATTTATTATTAGAAACTCTTTCAATATCAACACCATCTACCTGTACATTTATTGCCCTATTCATTTTATAATTATTAAATAACATGATTTTTGTTTTAGACAGATTTAATGATAATTTATTTCAATCAAACCAACTTTTTAACCTGCACAATTCTGAAGAGATTGTTTTTTAACTCATGTAAATTTGTTCCAGAACAAAACATATTTGTGTCATCTGCAAATAATACCATCTTAAATATCTTTGATACATTGCACATATCATTTATATAAAGAATAAACAGTTTAGGACCTAATACTGACCCCTGAGGGACACCACAATCAATATTGAGTTGAGATAGAGTCACCCAACTTCACAAATTGAATCCTGTTGCTCAAATCACTTTTTATCCAATTTAATACAACTCCCCTTATCCGATATTGTTCCATCTTATTAATTAATATATAATGATTAATAGTATCAAAAGCTTTTTGAAGATCAATAAATATCCCAGCGACATGTTTCTTATCATCTATAGAGTTACTGATTTCTTCAATTGATTCCATTAGTGCCATCTCTGTTGATCTATTTGCTCTAAATCCATATTGACGATCACTGAGTAGTTTGTATTTTTCAATGAATTTATCTAATCTGTTATTGAATAGTTTTTCAAGAATTTTGGAGAATTGAGGAAGTAAAGAAACAGGTCTGTAATTTGTGAAGTTGTGTTTGTCCCCAGATTTATACAATGGAATTACTTTTGCTATTTTCATATTGCTTGGAAATGTACCGGTTTGAAATGACAAGTTACAGATGTATGTTAATGGTTTAGAAATAACAAATCATTATTTTAAAACAATTGAACTCATTTCGTTAGATCTTATAACATGAAGAAAAGACAGAAAAATATTTACCTGATGAGAGAGCGTGCTTGTTTCAAGTGGCTTGGTTGTGTTTGACTTGTGAGCCAGTGGAGTGTTTATTTGTTTGCTTTTTAACTACACAAATGTTCTTTTTTTACCTGCTTGAACATGTTTGTGGCTGACTGACCTGATTGTGGTGAGGCATGAACAAGTCTGTCATCTTTAATATTTGTCTTAAATCCAGCAACACAAGATTTGAAATTAACCGACATGAACGTGTGTGTGTGTGTATATATATATATATATATATATATATATATATATATATATATATATATATATAATATTGTAGGTACAATACACAGTCCCTTTAAGGACTACAACTCCCATCACCAGCTTCCGCATTGACCTGCGTTACACAGGGGCGGGATCACCAACGTCACATCCTACAGGAAAGCATAAGTAACAGAACACGCTTCCGCTTCCTCCTCTTTCCGTCCCGGGACCAGCGGTCTACGGACACAAAGAGGCTCGCTCTACCCGAGCAAACCCAAAAAGACCTCTTTCTTGCAAGATCCACGATTTAGCGCGATTTCTTTCTTGCCCTTGGCCAAGGTAGACTCCAGAGTCGCGCGATTTTTAAACTCAGCTTGAGTTACAACCAGTTTTATTCGTATTAGAAGTGACATCACGACTGCCGCCCAAGCAGTTTTAATTCAAAGTTAAGAGAGCGGCTGGACCCTTTTTTAACTGAAGCTCTGTGCACATTGTTCTACAAAGATTTTCTTCCCACCAGCTACAAAGCATCAGATCAAGAATTCTTTGTTTTTCTACAGAAGTCTCTACGGGCTCCTGTGAACTCAACCTCTTCCAAGAAATCCCCTGTACTTCACGGAGATCTCCACAACGGTGAAAACTCCGAAAGTCTCGGGACATCTTCTCATAATCTCGCGTAAGACTGGCATTTTTGGGCATAATAAAAAAGCCTAGTCTTAGGAATTTAGCTTTTATTGAAGTAGTGTGAATTTACCTCAGGAATGGTTTGTTACACTGTAAACACACAGCGTGTTGAATTGATTTATTGTTTTGTTTTAATCTCTCAGTTGTTTTAATAGATATGCTGTGCATGCTTCTCTTTATTCCTGACTAACACTTTAATTTCCTTATCACACATTTTGACCTTATCAAGGTTTCAGTGGATTCAGTACTGTTATAAGCTAGTGAAATTAGCCTACGGCTAATTTCTTTTGTCCCATTAGCATCCAAAGCTAAGTGTATTGTCTTAGAAACACATGGCAGTCCTCCGCCACTCACAAACACACCTTAGCTAGCATCCCTTTGTCTTAGCTTAGCCACACGAGGTTAATCTAGGCCTACACGAACATGTGGTCACCAGGCCTCACCAGGCCTGACACACACAAACACGTGGTCACAGGCCTCACCTGGCCTCCCAAACACACTTCAGTTAGCATCCCACGCTAGCTTCTTTCTTTTGCTAGGCCATAGGCCTTACCACGTGGTCAACTCCTCCCCCACAAACACACGTGGAGTTAGCTACCAGAGCTAATCCTTTTTGTAGGCCACACACAAGGCCTCTCTCTCTCTCCACACACACAAACACACCTTAGCTAGCATTCCTTTGTCTTAGCTAAACACAAGGCTAATCTAGGCCTCCACACATGGCCACATGTCTCACAAACCCACCTTAGCTAGCTTCCCTTTGTCTTAGCTTTGCCACACAAGGCTAATTCCTTTGTTCTCCTCAAATCCCACGTGGTGATCCCTACACCACGTGGACACACACGAGCATACCTAGCTAGCATCCCACGCTAGCCTTCTGCTCAGGCCATAGGGCCTTTCACTCACACACATCTCACACACACACACATCTCACTGTTTGTATATATTTCAACTGCCATTATCCATTTTTATATTTGTTACAATAAATTCATTTATTATTGAAACTGTGTGTTTATTTGTGTTCCAATATCTTTGAAGTCCCCAATCTCCAAAGAATTCTAAAAGGTGCATATGATTTATGTAATATGGTAAGTGATCATAATAATTTGGAATATACCATAATTTAGCTGTTTGGTAATTTATTATTAAGCACCAAAATTAATGGTATTAATTAATGAGACTGATTAATGAGACTGATTCCATGAGTGATTTAATGATAATATGAGACTGATTCAATGAAACGATTCAATGGTATGATTCAAATGAGACTGATTCAATTTTAATTATTAACCTTCAGATTTAATGAGATTGATCACTCAATTACCCAAATGCACCTACAATATATATATTAGAACAAGTGCAGTTCTAAATCACAGCTGTACAATTCTGAGTTGATAAAAGTCTCTTTAAAAGACTTTTAGAACAATGAAACAGTTGTGGACGGTGGTTTCCGGATGTGACCAGGTTCTGTGGAACAATGTGGTTTTTGAGCTCAGTGTCTTCGATGTGGAGAAAGAGCATGATTTTGATATGACTGAGAAAATTCAGACTTTGTTTCAATGCTATTCAAATCATTCTCATGTTCTAGTTCTCAGATACGACTCTGCGATTTTCAGATCTTGACCTCCGGCTCTAACTCTAGTATGCTACAAGTGGATAGAGAGAGAGAGCAAAATCCTGAAATGTTTTTCTGAGATTTCATTTCAACTGATGTTTTCAAAGAAGGTCTTCAGAACCATGCTCAACAAGAAGGACTTCCTGCGCTTGTTGGATATATGATTTCCATCAGCCAAGCAAGTGCAACCCTCATGGTGTAGGCCAGTGTTTCTCAACCACTGGGCCATGGGCCACAAAGCGCTATCTAGTGAGCTGTGAATTTTTTTCAAGATTGAAGCCAAATACTAAATAGTTCAGGTTGTTGTTGTGTCCCAAATCCGGTAGCTGGTTTGCCGTATACTTTTCAAGTGGAATAAATACATCTCATCTCATTATCTCTAGTCGCGTTATCCTGTTCTACAGGGTTGCAGGCAAGCTGGAGCCTATCCCAGCTGACTACGGGCGAAAGGCGGGGTACACCCTGGAATAGTCGCCAGGTCATCACAGGCCTGACACATAGACACAGACAACCATTCACACTCACATTCACACCTACGCTCAATTTAGAGTCACCAGTTAACCTAACCTGCATGTCTTTGGACTGTGGGGGAAACCGGAGCACCCGGAGGAAACCCACGCGGACACGGGGAGAACATGCAAACTCCGCACAGAAAGGCTCTCGCTGGCCACGGGGCTCGAACCCGGACCATCTTGCTGTGAGGCGACAGCGCTGACCACTACACCACCGTGCCGCCCGGAATAAAATACATTTGTGGGTAAATTAAGAAGAATAAGCCTTTATTTTGTCACATTTAACCTGTGTGTGCACAGAGAGAGAGAGTAGCAGGCTGAATAAATAAATACATTTGGAGTAAATTCTATGACTCTGTGATGCCTGCTGGAAGAGAAGAGAAGGGAAAGTTGGGAATCGAGTGGCTGTGGTTTGTTTACACCTGATACTAAACTTGTAGCGTCCTAGCAACCATCGCAAAAATACGTACAAAAAGCCCAGAAATTCCTCCTTACCTAGGCAAATCAATCCAGGATTTAGCTTGTAGTGTCCTGATCCCCAGATCTTTAACCCACCCACATATAAAAAGTTGCACTCCTCCGTGCTGTTCCAGGTTTTCATCTCTGTATCTGTGTAGAATGATGTCTGCAGCACCAGGTAGTTTGAGATGTTGGGGAACTCAACGGATGGATCATTTATCCAACTCATAGGAAAAGTCCTTCTTTGTTAACATGTAAGGATCTAATCCCATTGAGTGGTTTCTATATCCACTTCTTTTGAGTGTACTTCTTGGTTTTAATAATTTGCTTCTTTTGCTGAACAAAAACATGGCAATAAGTTCTTGTGTTAACGGACCAGATTCCACTTTTGGATCATTAATACCTTTTGACTGAGAAAACCCTGCATGCATGCTTTGGCTTCTGGCACATCCATACAGTTTTAAATACAACACCTACTGTACAATTAAAACAGTTTGTTTTTACTACATTTATTTAATTCCTGGGCTCCCATCTGTAACAGGGAGTGATGTTGCATCCCATTAATACACTTTACAGTAGATTATTAGATTCTAATAGAATAGATGAGCCAAAGTAATTTATCACTTTTAATGGGCATCGACTCTTTACAAGTATGAATAGGTGGGCCTTAAAGTAGAAAAGTTTGAGACCCCATGGTCTAGGCAATGCACTTAAATACAGTCTCGAGGTCACTATGCTTTGAAATTCATTACAAGGCTAAGATTTTATGGAATCAATTTTGTGCCAAAATGTTCATACAATACTTTTGAAATATCAAACAAAAACGACAAATCAAAATACAAAAAAAGAAAAAAAAAGTCAATTTTTTTAGACTGGCAAACAAATTATTCATGTAATCGTGCAAAATATCAGTCTATTACTCTTCAGAAACCTTTTATTTTTGTTCCGCGTCTTTCTCAGTTTTGTTTGACGTAATTTATTTTGGTTGCGATTCCAGCTTTCTTGTTTGCGCTCCCTGACTTTTTGCTTGCAGTTTTGGCACAAACTTCACGTGTGGGTGGGCTGTCCAGGAATGCATTCCCATTGGCTAACTTGTGTTTGACTGACAGCTACGCTCAGCGATTCCCCCGGAAGCTGTTGCGGCCATTTCCTACTCGGATTCTGGCGGACTGTGTGACGAGTGACCGATCCATTGATGGTAAACAAGGATCGAATGGACTTCAGTGGCAACTATGATATTGAATTTACACTTTGTTGAATTAATTCAATATCATAGTTGCCACTGAAGTCCACTCGATCCATGTTTACCGTCAATGGATCGGTCACTCGTCAAACAGTCCACCAGAATCCGAGTAGGAAATGGCCGCAACAGCCTCCGGGGGAATGGCTGAGTGTAGCTGTCAGTCAAACACAAGTTACCCAATGGGAATGTGTTCCTAGACAGCCCACCCACACATGAAGTTTGTGCCAAAACTGCAAGCAAAAAGTCAGGGAGTGCAAACGAGAAAGCTGGAATCGCAACCAAAATAAATTACGTCAAACAAAACTGAGAAAGATGCAGAACAAAAATAAAAGGTTTCTGAAGAGTAATAGACTTATATATTTTGCACGATTACATGAATACTTTGTTTGCCAGTCTAAAAAAATTGACTTTTTTTGTATTTTGATTTGTCGTTTTTGTTTGATATTTCAAAAGTATTGTATGAACATTTTGGCACAAAATTGATTCCATAAGATTTGAAAGTTTTGGTTTGAGCGCATGAGCTGAAATGTCACAGTAACACAAGGGACAACATCATGTTTAACAACTTGGCATGAAACTCAACCCCCCCACCCCCTGCTTAATTTAAGTCAGTCAGCCACAAACACTTGCAGAAATGCTGTTATGAAATTGGCACCAGTGACTTCCTGGGAGTGAGGGCGGTGAAGCTGCAGCAGAGCAAAAGCCTGAGAAAACACTTTCATCAGGTCAATCTTTCTGATTTTCCTCTCCTGCCTTTTTAAACATAATTGTATGCATTCTTCAAAACAATATGCAGAATACTATTGATATGTGAGACTTCGCTGATTTTTTCCTTCTATTTCAATAGTAAATTCAAAAGAAGTTTGAAAATGCAGAGAAATTTGAAAAATAAAAATACATTTAAGCCAGTTCTTGAGTCCATTCCAGAAGCAGCCATGCAAGCCCAAGCCATGACACTAACTCCACCATGCTTGACCAATGAGCTCATATGTTTTTTGGATCATGAGCAGATCCTCTTTTCTTTGTCCACACATAATCATTGAATTTCTCCACATGGCATGCGGTCAGCCTTGGGGTTGCGCTTGCCTGGCTGATGGAACTTGTACATCCAACAAGCACAGGAAGTCCTTCTTGATGAGCATGGTTTTGAGGACCTGCTGCCTGTCCACTCCAAGAAGAAGAAGAAGATCTTCCATCCTCTTCCAGTTTCTTCTTTTATCAAAGATATAGCATTATTTTCTATCCTGCATACATGCACAATGTATTTCAAGTATCAAATATGGCAGAATTCTTGAATCAATTCAGATTGGGTTGTTTGATTCTCATACAGTTTCATATTTAAAATTTTAAAGGCCCAGTCAAGCTCTCTTCCCAGTTGAGATGTTGGGTCGACACCCTTCTCATGAACAGGACTATAAGATTTAATTTCTACTGTTCATTTTCTTTTCTTTTTTTGCTATGTTTATTTTCTTATGCTATGTTAGTTTTGGTGGAAAGGACTGAAATTAAAAAAGGAAGAAGAAAAAAGCCACCCACTTCCTGAGGATTATTCAAATAGTATTGGAACAAAGTCACTGAATGGAATATTTATGTAGCTCCTATGCAAGCTACTGCTCACAAACCACAAACCACTTCCTGGAGAACCTACCGTACATACAACAAGAAACATGTGACCTGAGGAAAAAAAAAGACTTTTACATAGAAAAATTATGACATACAGCTGATGACATACAGTGGTGCTTGAAAGTTTGTGAACCCTTTAGAATTTTCTATATTTCTGCATAAATATGTCCTAAAACATCATCAGATTTTCACACAAGTCCTAAAAGTAGATAAAGAGAACCCAGTTAAACAAGTGAGATGAAAATATTCTACTTGGTCATTTTATTTATTGAGGAAAATGATCCAGTATTATATATCTGTGAGTGGCAAAAGTATGTGAACCTCTAGGATTAGCAGTTAATTTGAAGGTGAAATTAGAGTCAGGTATTTTCAATCAATGGGTTGACAATCAGGTGTGAGTGGGCACCCTGTTTTATTTAAAGAACAGGGATCTATCAAAGTCTGATCTTCACAACACATGTTTGTGGAAGTGTATCATGGCAAGGACAAAGGAGATTTCTGAGGACCTCAGAAAAAGCGTTGTTGATGCTCATCAGGCTGGAAAAGGTTACAAAACCATCTCTAAAGAGTTTGGACTCCACCAATCCACAGTCAGACAGATTGTGTACAAATGGAGGAAATTCAAGACCATTGTTACCCTCCCCAGGAGTGGTCGACCAACAAAGATCACTCCAAGAGCAAAGCATGTAATAGTCGGCGAAGTCACAAAGGACCCCAGGGTAACTTCTAAGCAACTGAAGGTCTCTCTCACATTGGCTAATGTTAATGTTCATGAGTCCACCATCAGGAGAACACTGAACAACAATGGTGTGCATGGCAGGATTGCAAGGAGAAAGCCACTGCTCTCCAAAAAGAACATTGCTGCTCATCTGCAGTTTGCTAAAGATCATGTGGACAAGCCAGAAGGCTTTTGGAAAAATGTTTTGTGGACGGACGAGACCAAAATAAAACTTTTTGGTTTAAATGAGAAGTGTTATGTTTGGAGAAAGGAAAACACTGCATTCCAGCATAAGAACCTTATCCCATCTGTGAAACATGGTGGTGGTAGTATCATGGTTTGGGTCTGTTTTGCTGCATCTGGGCCAGGACAGCTTGCCATCATTGATGGAACAATGAATTCTGAATTATACCAGTGAATTCTCAAGGAAAATGTTAGGACATCTGTCCATGAACTGAATCTCAAGAGAAGGTGGGTCATGCAGCAAGACAATGACCCTAAGCACACAAGTCGTTCTACCAAAGAATAGCTAAAGAAGAATAAAGTTAATGTTATGGAATGGCCAAGTCAAAGTCCTGACCTTAATCCAATGGAAATGTTGTGGAAGGACCTGAAGCAAGTAGTTCATGTGAGGAAACCCACCAACATCCCAGAGTTGAAGCTGCTCTGTACGGAGGAACGGGCTAAAATTCCTCCAAGCTGGTGTGCAGGACTGATCAACAGTTACTGGAAACGTTTAGTTGCAGTTATTGCTGCACAAGGGCCTCACACCAGATACTGAAAGCAAAGCTTCACATACTTTTGCCACTCACAGATATGTAATATTGGATCATTTTCCTCAATAAATAAATGACTAAGTATAATATTTTTGTCTCATTTGTTTAACTGGCTTCTCTTTATCTACTTTTAGGACTTGTGTGGAAATCTCATGATGTTTTAGGTCATATTTATGCAGAAATATAGAAAATTCTAAAGGGTTCACAAACTTTCAAGCACCACTGTAACTGATTTGCATATAAATCAAAAAATAAATTAGTATTATTGTTGTTTATTACTGTACATTATATTTTAATTATAATTAATTCCTGTTCTCACACACACCATAGCAGCAATAAACACCATATAAACAATTTTTAAAATATATATTCATGTGGCGATTCTGCTGTATGCCTCCCTGCGAATGTGCTGTTGCCATAGAACTGATAATGTATTAGAACAGGTGCATTTAATACATGTATAAACCTGTGATTTGGTTCTATGTTGTCATAGCTGTGAGTGGTAGCAGGGATAAGCTCCCACTGTCTAAAAAGTGCTCCCATTCGGCATGCAACTCAAATAGTCTCTGACAACCAAGTCCAACTACTGGCTTAACTGCTCTTACTGACAGCAGAAGGGGCAAAAGCGGGTCTCTGGCACCTTAAAGCTAGTTGCTTCTGGTTGGCAGAGCTCATCAGCCTGGGAAGGCAGTCCACCTAGGAGAAGGAAAACTCTGATCTCAAACCTCTGCTGCCTTGCGGCATTCCTGTTCATGGGAAAAGCTTCAGGAGTCAACACTGAGGAAAAATCCGGAGCTGGAGCCCCTAAGACGGTTTGCAACTGTTTTCAGCTATACTCTGGCAACTCCTGCAATGATACCATTGCCAAGCTGTATTGGCAATTGCCTTTCCCTTGGATCACATCAGTGATGTGGAGAGGGGCAACAGTTGGTTCTCCATACAATATACCCAGGCTTGTGCCCTGGATAGGACACTCCAGCATCACTTGACAGTGTCGATACAATAAGGGAAGCGGCAGGTACCAGTTCTAAGCCTATTACTTGATTGGCATAGAGTGAGACGCTAGGGGTCGCTTCTGATGGTGGGAGAAATCCTAGGATTTCGCTGTTGCCCACCTCAACCTGGGCAGCCCCCAGCCAATAAAATGATGTTGTCACATCTGGAAGCACAAAGTGCAAAAGGGACTCACGCAGTTTGAAATTGTGCTGATGTAGCAAGCTGAAGAGAAACAATTCCAGAGGAAGGCCCTGCCACCAGCAAAGAGACCTGCCTCAGCATTCAATTGCGCCCACTGCGGCAGGGACTGTCGCTCCTGCATCAGACTCCACAGTCACAACAGATGCTGTTCCTGGATAGATGCCCAGGGCACAACTCCATAATCCCCTAGGATTGATGAATGCCTACTAAACCTGTGATTTGCATCTGCACTACTGTCAGAGATGCTGTTCTTGAGAATTAATCAACACCTTCCTTCTGACCAATCAGCATGCAGAAACCATCCTTGTGGCAGATTAAATTCTATTTATTTTATTTGAAAGCAGTACAGGAAAATATGTTACTGACACACATCAGAAAAGTACATCATAAAATCAGTGTAATCTTGAAGATAAACAATTTTGTCAGGATTAATTTGGTCCCATTTGGTACATTTTAAAAAAAGAAAATCATGTCATATGTTTTAAGCATACACAACAAGACATAAAAAAAAAACTCTGAAGATGCATTAAGGTGAGTTGAGGCTTTCCTCCCATGGATTGTTGAGCTGATGAACATTTGCCTAAGACTGGAGTGAAAAAAAGAAAACATCTATTCAAGATCATGGTTTACTGTGTGCATGCTTTAAAATTCACTTTGACAACAGAGGAAGGTAAGATTGATAATGCTTCAGGAACAGTGAAGGAAAAGAGGAGATACTGTAGATACCAACCCTAGCTTCAGTGGAGTCTCTGGCTTTCCAGATCAGGACAAATGACCAGATCGACACACACATCTCAAGTAAAGAGAAAACCAGGAGCACTCTAAAGGTGCCAAGAAAAACCTAGAAAAAAAAATTCAGTTCACTTTTCAATGTGGACATATGTACATGTTTGGGGGGGGGGGGGGGGGAATTAAAATGCATTTGTCTGCTGTACTGAATAATGCTTTATTAAACCAAAACTGCACCTTGAAGTAAATAACACATTAGTTACAGATATACCGAAGAAGCATAACATTAAACCCACTGACAGGCAGCAAGAAAGAGTCAGTTCTTGAAGTTGATGTGTTGGAAACAGGAAAAATGAGCAAGTGGAAGGATCTGAGTGACTTTGACAAATTGTGATGGCGCGATGACGGAGTCTGAGCATCTCCAAAATGGCACAATATGTGGGGTGTTCCTGGTATGCAGCAGCGTTGCCAGATACTGCTGACGTTTTCCAGCCAAAATATGTTCAAAACCCGCCAAAATGCACTTAAAACCGCCCAATCTGGCAACACTGGTATGCAGTGGTTAGTACCTACCAAAAGTGGTCCAAGGATCTGAAGGACAACCGGTGAACTGGCAACAGGGTCATGGGTGTCAAAGGCTCATTGCGGCATGAAGGCTAGCTCATATGATCCAATCCAGAAGAAAAGAAGAACTACTGTCACACAAATTTCTGAAAAATTTAATGCTGACAAAAACAGAAAGGTGTCAGAAGTAGCTTTTTCAGCAGTTTGTGCTACATCTGTGGGATTGGACCATATGGGCTAGCCTTCATTTCCCAATGAGCCTTCGACACCCATGACTCTGTCGCCAGTTCACTGGTTGTCCTTCAGCTCCTTGGACCAGTTTTGTTCAGTACTAACCACTGCAGGGGCGGCACGGTGGTGTAGTGGTTAGCGCTGTCGCCTCACAGCAAGAAGGTCCTGGGTTCGAGCCCCGGGGCCGGCGAGGGCCTTTCTGTGTGGAGTTTGCATGTTCTCCCCGTGTCCGCGTGGGTTTCCTCCGGGTGCTCCGGTTTCCCCCACAGTCCAAAGACATGCAGGTTAGATTAACTGGTGACTCTAAATTGACCGTAGGTGTGAATGTGAGTGTGAATGGTTGTCTGTGTCTATGTGTCAGCCCTGTGATGACCTGGTGACTTGTCCAGGGTGTACCCCGCCTTTCGCCCGTAGTCATCTGGGATAGGCTCCAGCTTGCCTGCGACCCTGTAGAAGGATAAAGCGGCTAGAGATAATGAGATGAGACTAACCACTGCATACTGGCAACACCTCACAAGATGTGCCAGCCAAAGGACTGGAGACCAGAGGTTTAAGCTGAGATACATGAAAGGTAGGGTGAACACATCGCATGGTGAGTGGTAATGCCAGTCTAACAGAACATGAATTGATTACCATCTTGATGAGGAAGGGTCCAAGGAACATGGGTGCTAGCTTGCAAGAGACAGTCCTAAGTGGCAGGTGGTGCATGGAGAGCATAACTCATTGACCTACTCAGTAGGTAGGTGCCTTGGAGCGACGTTTGCTGGCCTGCCTCTTGGATGTGAGTGCGGAGCAAATGAGTCTTCTTCAGGCCAATGCCCACGTCCTCCTGCAGTGGCGTATAAAGAGCTGGGCTGAGGGTATGGTGACCTCCTCCTTTTGGCTGGGGAACAGTGGTGGTTGGTAACCTAGTGAGCACTGGAATGGAGAGAGACCTGTGGCAGAGGAAGGGAGAGTGTTATGTGCATATTCGATCCAAGGTAGGTACTTGCTCCAAGAACTGGCATCCCTGGATGCCATTCACCAGAGCGCAACCTCCAAAGCCTGGTTAGCCCATTCTGCCTGGCCATTGATCTGTGGGTCGAAGCCTGAAGAGAGACTACAGGTGGCCCCGATGAGTTTACAGAAGCCTCTCCAGAACTGTGCAGTGAACTGAGGACCCTGGTCAGAAACAATGTCAGTAGGCAGACCATGTAGGTGGAAAATGTAGTGGATGAGTAGTTCTGCGGTCTCTTTGGCTGAAGGGAGCTTGGGCAGAGGAATGAAATGGATGGTCTTAGAAAAATGGTCAATAAAAGTGAGGATACATGTGTTGCCACCTGAGTTGGGAAGTCCTGTGATGAAGCCCAGGGCGATGGGAGACCAAGGTCGATGTGGAGTTGGAAGCAGTCTTAATAAGCCGGCAGGGGGTTGATTGGCTGTCTTGTTCTGGGAGCATGTGTCGCAGGCTGCCACGAACTCCTGGATGTCCTCCTTGATGGATGGCCACCAAAAGCACTGCTGGATGAGAGCCAGGGTTTGGGTGGCTCCTGGATGACAGGCCAGCTTGGAGCCATGACCCCACTGCAGCACCTGGGTTCGCACAGGACCAGGAACAAACAGATGGTTACAAGGAATGTTGTTGGAGTTACCTTCACCAAGGGTCTTGCTCCAGGGCCTTCTGCACGAGCATCTCAACCTCTAGAATGGGGGCTCCCACCAGGCAGCATGGAGGAAGGATGGTCTCGGGTGGCTTGGACTCCTCTTGGTGGGAAGAGAACATCCTGGACAGGGTGTTGGGTTTGCTGTTCTTGGAGCCTGGGTGGTAGGAGAGCATGAAGTTGAACCGGGAGAAGAAGAGAGACCAACGGGCGTTTGGCGGACTTGAGGTACTACAGATTTTTATGGTCGGTCCAGACTAGGAAGGGGAGATCAGACCCCTCAAGCCAGTGCCTCCACTCCTCCAAGGCTAGTTTCATGGCCAGTAGTTCTCAGTCGGCGATGTCGTAGTTCTGTTCGAATGGGGATAGCTGGCGGGAGAAGAAGGAGCATGGGTGGACCTTGTTGTTGTTGGCCCTCTGGGGTAGGATGGCTCTGACCCCTGACTCAGAGGCCTTGACCTCGATGATAAACTGCTTGGTTGAATCGGGTATGGTGAAAATGGGTGCTGTGGTAAACCTGCTCTTGAGACTGGAAAAGGCTTTATCTGCTTCCTCCCCCCACTTGAACTTGGTCTTAGTCAAGGTCAGGGCTGAGAGAGGTCCGGCCACCATGCTGAAGTTGCGGATGAAGCGCCTGTAGAAGTTGGCGAACCCCAGGAAGTGCTGGAGCTCTCCTCTCGAAGATGGGGTGGGCCAGTCAGTGACTGCCTCCAACTTGAGGGGGTCCATCTGGATCTTTGCTGGAGAGATGATGAACCCCAGGAATGAGACAGAGCCTTGGTGGAACTCGCTCTTCTCTGCCTTAATGAACAGCTTCTTCTCTAGCAGGTGTTGAAGAACCTGCCGGACGTGACCTCGATGTTCCTCCAGGGAGCGAGAGAAAATCAAGATGTCGTCCAGGTAAATGAAGTCAATGGTGTTAAGAAAGCCTCTCAAGATGTCATTAACTAACGCCTGGAATACCGCGGGTGCATTAGTCAGGCCGAAAGGGGCTATGAGGTACTCATAGTGGCCTGTGGCGGTCTTGAAGGCCATCTTCCACTTGTCCTCTTCACTGATCCTAACTAGGTTATAGGCATTGCATAAGTCCAGTTTAGTAAACACCTTAGCTCCCTGGAGTAGTTTGAAGGCTGTGGTCATGAGCGGTAGTGGGTAGCAGTTCTTGACCATGATGGCGTTGAGACCTCGATAGTCAATGCAGGGGTGGAACAACTTGTCCTTCTTGTCCATGAAGAAGAATCTCACCCCTGCTGGGGAGGAGGAAGTGCGGATGATCCCAGCTGCCAGAGACTCAGTGATATATTTCTCCATGGCTTGTCTCTCAGCAGGGGAAAGAGAGTAGAGACTTCCCTTGGGTGGCACCATCCTGGGCAGGAGGTTGATTCCACAGTCATAGGGCCTATGAGGGGGAAGGGACACTGCTCGGGTCTTACTGAAAACAGGCTTGAGGTCCAGATATTCCGGAGGCACATGAGAGAGGTCGGGAAACTCGCTGGCTGAAGGCTGTGGTGGTTTGGCAGGAGGCAGAGCAGAGTTCAAGCAGGAGGCCAGGCAGGAAGTACTCCAGTCTAAGATGGTGTGGTTAGTCCAGTTTAAGTGGGGGTTGTGCTGCATCAACCAGGGTAGTCCAAGAATAACGGGAATGTGAGGGTTGTTCATGAAGTGAAGTTGTATAATTTCTGAGTGATTACCTGAAATCCTTAGGGTGAGCAGGGTGGTGAGGTGAGTGATGGTGGTCAAGCCAGTGGCATTGAGTGTCAGGATGGTGAGAGAGACCTCGAGGGTGAGTAACGGGATTCCAAGATCCTTGACGGTGGCGGAGCAGATCAGGTTGCTGTCTGCCCCCGAGTCAACGAGCGCCTGAAGATGGTGATGCCAGTTGTTGAGAGTGATGATAATGGGGAGCAACGGTCGCTCAGCAGGGGACTGGTTCTGAGCATTGCCCACCAGGGCCCCTTGATTCATTGGCTGGTTCATCCTTTTAGCAGGCAGGCTTGGCAGATGTGTCCCTGCTGACTGCAGTAGAAGCAAGCCCCCATGCTCCGTTGGCACAGTTGTTCCTCCGCTCACACCCGTACCCGATCTACCTACATGGGTTCGACGGACGAGGCAGGAGGTGGAGAGGGGTTGAAGTTGAGGTGGTTCCTCTCTCTCCTCCATTGTTGAACCCAAGCATCAATACGATTGGCAAGGTCTATCAGGCTGGAGAGGTCCGACGGCAGTTCCCGAGAGACAAGTTCATCCTTAACAGCATCGGCCAGGCCATGTAAGAACGCATCGACCAGGGCACTCTCGTTCCAACCGCATGATGCTGCCAACGTCTGGAACTCTATGGTATAATCCGAGGCAGATCGGGACCCCTGTCACAGCTCCATGAGCTCTCTTGCCGCCTCCTGGCCAGACAGAGAGCAGTCAAATGTTCGCCTCATTTCCTCAGAGAATTCCTTGAAGCTGGAACAACAGGGCACGTCAGCGTCCCAGACTGCTGTTCCCCATTCCCTGGCCTTGCCAGTGAGAAGCATGATGGTATAGGCTACCTGGGAGCATTCTGTGGGGAAAGCCAGAGGTTGAAGCTCCAAGATCAGTGAACACTGTGACAAAAAAGATCTGCAGGTACCTGGTTCTCCACTGTAAGGCTGAGGCGAAGGGAGTTTTGGTTCGTGAGGAGCGACAGTGGCAGGAGGTGAAGAAAGAAATGGCTGGGCAGGGGTAGGCATGGCTTGGGAGTGCTGAAGTTGTGTGGCTAGGAGGTTGAGTGAATTGGACAGGGTGGCCAGGTTCTGGGTGATCTGCTTGAGTTCCTGTTAGTGGCTCCCAAGGAGGACTCCTTGCTGCAGCATAGCCGCTCTCAGATGGTTCAGTTCCGCTGGATCCATGTTGGCCAGAACGTACTGTTATGGGTGGCGAGATGTGGTGAGTTTGGATCCAAAAGCAGAACACAGACCAGAAAATCCAATAAATAAAAAATTATTTAATCGAAGTCAATGAGTAAATGAACAAAAATAGCAAAATAATCCAGACAAAAAACAAGGCAGGCAAGGACAAAAATGCTAGCATGAAAAAACATGAAAAATAGTCCTGACAAAAAAACGGAAACAAAAAACATAGCACAAAAAACATGAAAAAATGACAAGACATGAGTGCAAGAAACTGTGGCAATGAACAGGCAAAACAGAACAAAAATCCAAGAAGCAATAAGGGCACAGAGATGACATGAAAAACCAATGAGACATTCTGGCAAAGTCCCCTTCTGAGAATGGCCTTTTTATGCACAGCAGAGCAAACCAGGAAGTGAATGCCGGCAAGATGGAAGTCCTGTCCTGGATCCAGATTAGCGCTGAACTGGGAGATAATAAATCTCCGGAGTGAAAGTCTGGGGGGGAGCATGACAGGGTCATTGTCCTGCTGGAACATGAACCTTCCTCCCAGTCTCAAACCTCTGGCTGACTCAAATAGGTTTTCCTCCAGAATTGCCCTGTATTTAATGTCATCCATCTTTCCTTCAGTCCTGACCAGCTTTCCTGTCCCTGCAGATGAAAAACATCCCCACAACATGATGCTGCCACCACCATGCTTCACTGTAGGAATGGTGTTCTCAGGGGGATGGGCTTGTGCTGCACATGGCATTTCCCATGATGGCAAAGTTGTTAAATTTTAGTCTCATCTGACCAGAGAATCTTCTTCCATGTGTTTGGAGAGTCTGCCACATGCTGTTGGGCAAACTCCAAACGTGTTTTCTTAAGCAATAACTTTTTTTTTTCTGGCCACTCTTCCATAAAGCCCCGCTCTGTGAGGTGTACAGCTTAAAGTGGTCCTATGGACAGATAATCCCATCTCCACTGTGGATCTTTGCAGCTCCTTCAGTGTTATCTTTGGTGTCTTTGTTGCATCTCTGATTAATGCCCTCCTTGCCCAGTCTGTGAGTTTTGGTGAGTAGCCTTTTCTTGTCAGGTTTGTAGTGATGCCATATTCTTTCCATTTTGCTATAATGGATTTAATGGTGCTCTCTGGGATATTCAAAGTTTGGGATATTTTTTATAACCCAATCCTGATCTATACTTCTCCACATCTTTGTCTCTGACCTGTTTGGAGGCTCCTTGGTTTTCATGTTGCTTGCTAAGTTGTGTTGCAGAGTCAGGGTACTTCCAGAACAGGTTAATTTATACAGACATCATGTGATGGATCATGTGACACTTTGATTGCATGCAGGTGGATCTTAATCAGCTAATTATGTGACTTATGAAGTGAATTGGTTGGACCAGCTCTTATTTAAGCCTAGGTCACAACCGGACGTACGATTTTTTGGCTGTGCGATTTTTGGCGTTTCCCAAATTGCTGCGTTTTTTTTTTGTTCATGGAGAAAGATGCGCGTTGGCCTTAAGTTTGTCTTGCAACCTGAAAAAAACGCAAGCGCCCATAGAGTTTGTTTGACATGACAAAGAACCTCTGCGGCCGGTCTGCGACCAGTCTACGGCTCGAAAATCAGCACGTCACACACACGCCCTCTGTGCGTTTCACGCATGCCCTCTGTACGTTTCTTGCATTTTTTGCACGTAGACCGGCCATAGGAGCACATACGGCCGGTTGTGACCGAGGCTTTAGGGGTTTCAGACGAAAGAGGGTGAATACCTATGCACACTCCAGATTTCAGGGTTATTTTTTTCATCTTAATTATTGTTTGTGTCACAATAAAACAACAATTTGCACCTTTAAAGTGGTAGGCATGTTGTGTCAATTAAATGGTACTAACTCCCCAAAAAATCCATTTTAATTCCAGCTTGTAATGCGACAAAACAGGACTGTCAGTAAACCTGCTGAGAATGTACAAACTACAAACATGGACACTCAGAACTACAATCCCCAAGAATCACCATGCTCTCCATCACCAAACTATTAATGACAGCTGCCACTCATCTCCCTGATTAGCTCTTCCCCTACTTAAGGCACTCTCTCACACAATTCCAGTGTGAAGTATCGTTTTGTTTCATCCAGCCCATAACAAGCCTTGTACTTTCTGTCTGCCTCTTGATTTTCTGACCTTTGCTTGCCTTATTTTGTTTACACTCTTTGTCTTGCCTCTACTACATTGTTTGCTGATCACCCAACCCTTGCTAGTTTCCTGACCTCACTTCCTGTCTCTCGTCTTGGCTTTGCCTACAGTCTGCTACTCCGCTCTCTTCTGCACATACATCTGTCAGTGCCTGCATTCTAACAGGATACTTTGCTGACCGTGGATGTAGTGGAAGAGGCGAAGCAGGCTGCTCTTAACGCTCAGGGACGCTTACTAGGAGAACATCAACAGATGCTAGCAGACCTCAACACCCGAATTATGCAACTAGCAACTGTGATGTCGCAGGCCCTCCTACCACGCCCTGAGTCCATTCCTAGCCCCATGCTACAACTCCCTACACCAGAGAAATTTGCTGGAGACACTCTCAACTGTAAAGGTTTTTTTTACTCCAATGCTCCATGTATTTTGCCACCATGCCTAACCTTTCTGACAAACACAAGAACGCTAAGTTCCTTTCCTTTCTCACAGATGAAGCACTCTGCTGGGCAAGTACCATGTGGAACAAGGACAGTGAGCAGATGACATCCTATGAGCAGTTCCTCTCTCTGTTTAAGAGAGTGTTCAACCATGAACCTGAAGGGATTGAAGTAGGTGAAAGTTTGCTCACCATTTCACAAGGTTCCTGAAGCGTGACTGAGTATGCCTTCATCTTCAGAACATTAGCAGCAGCCACTGGATGGAACGAACCTACCCTGAAAGACATTTTCCACCAAGATCTGCTCCCCAAGATTCTTAGCGAACTAGCCTGCAGAGATGAACAACTCATGCTGGACTCTCTTATCAACTTAGCCATTCATCTTGATTGTCTGTTGGCACACCGACCCTCCATTCAGGAAAGCACTAAACCGGTCACAACTTCTGAGGAGAGGTCACCCATGGAAGTCTCACACACCCAGTTAACATGCTCAGAGTGCGAAAGAAGGAAAAGGGAGGGTTTGTGGGTCTACTGTGGGAGCTCCGAGCATCAGTTCAACCACTGTCCCATTTGTCCATCCCATACAGCTCCAGTGGAAGGTCTAACATGCACTGTGAGTCTGGTGAGAAAGTTCAGTTCCAAATCATTTAAGGTTCCTGTGTTATTAAAGTTGACATCCTCCACACACATCGTTTCTGCTTTTATTGATTTGGGGCAGAGGGGAACTTTATCAGCCGCACTTCTGTACAGAAGTTCAACCTGCCCACAACCCCTCTGCAAAGCGCACTCAGCATTAGGACCATCAACGGAGGACCCATGGGAGATGGTTTTGTCACCATGCAGACCACTCTGATTCATATCCAGGTGGGAGTCCTACATTCAGAGCATATCTCCCTTTATGTCACCACCACTGTGAGTCATGATCTCATTCTCAGCTATCCATGGCTTCAGCTTCATAATCCCTTGATATCATGGCAGAGCAAGGAAATTCTCCAATGGCCGTCTACTTGCTTTCAGAACTGTATCTCTCATCCCCAAGTCAATATTTCATCCACATCTGTGGAGAGTCCTCAACCAGACTCCTTGGATGGAGTTCCTGAATGTTACATGGGCCTACAGGAGGTCTTTAGCAAAGGAAAGGCTTGCGGGCTACCACCACATCGGCCCTATAACTGACCTACTGCCAGGCATGTCACCATCACGGGGGCGTATATATCCCTTGTCCCAGAAGGAACAGGCTGCCATGAAGGAGTACATCCAAAAGGCCCTTAAGCAAGGATACATCTGCCCTTCCAAATCTCCAGCTTCTGCGGGCTTCTTCTTTATGGAGAAACGAGGTGGTGGACTTCAACCATGTATTAATTACAGAGGTTTGAACCAGGTATCTGTCAAATATCCGTATCCCCTTTCTCTTGCCCCTGTGGCCTTAGAACATCTCAGATCAACAAAAATCTTTTCAAAACTAGACTTATGCAATGCGTATAACCTAATCAGGATCAAAAAGGGTGATGAATGGAAAACCACTTTTAGCACTACCACTGGCCATTTTGAGTACCAGGTAATGCCATATGGTCTTTCTTCAGTGCCTAGTGTGTTCCAATGCCTAATTAACGACATACTACGGGACATGCTAGGTAGATATGCCATTGCATACATAGATGACACCCTGATTTACTCCCCAGATGAAATAAGTCACCAGAAGCATGTCAGAGCTGTTCTCAAATGCCTGCTAGAGAATCACCTCTATGTCAAAGCAGAGAAATGTGAGTTTCATCAAGTTCATATCTCCTTCCTAGGATACACTATTAGTGCAGAAGGACTTGGCATGGACTCCTCCAAGGTCTCTGCAGTTATGTCCTGGCCCACATCCACAAGAGATCTTCAGCGTTTCTTGGGTTTCGTGAACTTCTATTGTCAGCTCATTAGGGGTATCAGTACTATAGCCTCCCCCTTAACAGTTTTGCCTAAGAAGGGACCTAAGTGCCTCCAGTGGAACCCCATGGCCGAAGAAGCATTCCAGCATCTCAAGCAGGCCTTCACCTCTGCTCCAGTCCTCCAGAATCCAGATCCCACCAAACTTTTTTTTACCTTAGAAGTGAATGTATCTGATACGGGAGTAGGGGCAATTATGACTCAACGTTTTGGGGAGAAATGGAAACTACATCCAATAGCCTTCTTTTTGCGAAAACAACCTCTCTTTTGCAGAAAGGAATTACGATGTTTGCAACAGAGAACTGCTCACCATTAAACTAGCCCTCGAAAAGTGGCAACATTGGCTAGAAGGAGCCACTCACCCATTCATAATTCTCACTGACCACAAGAACCTTGAATATCTCAAGAAAGCTAAAAGGCTAAATCCTCGCCAGGCCAGGTGAGTGCTCTTTTTTATGAGATTCAATTTCACAGTTTCATTTTGCCCCAGTTCCATGAATACCAAGGCTGACGCCCTATCTCGAACCTTTTGGTCCTTCGCACCAAGATTCTGTCACCCACCCCATTCTCCCATCCCAATGTTTTGTACAGTCCATCAGCTGGGACCTAGACAGAGAGATAAGAAATTCTCAACTGCAAACTCTCCCCACTAACCTCCCACCTGGTCTACTCTATGTGCCCAAGCGGCTTCAAGGCTGACTCATCACATGGGCCCATTTATCTCCCGCCACAGGACATCCTGGCAGTCAATGTACTTATTAAATGCTGAAGAATAAGTATTGGTGGGAGAACATGCTCACTGAGATTAACCAGTTCATTGCATCATGTTCTATTTGTGCACAAACAAAGGTTCCTAGAACCCCTCCTGCTGGCAAACTGTGCCCCCTCCCCATTCCTCAGAGAACCTGGTCCCATATAGCCATTGACTTCATCACTGACCTCCCTCCCTCAGAAGGTAACACTACTATTATGGTAACTATTGACCACTTTTCTAAAGCTCTTAAGCTCATCCTCTTATCTGGCATCCCAACAGCATCCCAAACAGCAGAACTCCTCTTCCAGCAAGTGTTTAGATACTATGCTATCCCAGAGGATATAGTCAGTGACCGGGGCTCTCAGTTCATTTCATGTTTCTGGACCTGCTTCATGGAGAGGTTCGGTGTATTAGTAAGCCTTACATCTGGCTACCATCCCCAATCAAATGGCCAAGTTGAGAGAGCCAACCAGGAAATTGGCTGCTTCCTGAGAATCTTCTGCATGTGTAACCAGGGGGACTGGGCACATTTTCTCCCGTGGGCCAAGTATGTACAAAACTCCCTCAGACATCCTACAACACAGTTAACACCATTTCAGTGCATACTCAGCTATCAACCATGCTAGTTTCCCTGGGACGATATGCCAAGCCAGGTACAGGCTGTGTAGGACTGGTTTACATGCAGCCAAGCAGTATGGGAGGGGTTAACCAATGTCACCACAACCCTTGCTAGTTTCCTGACCTCGCTTCCTGTCTCTTGTCTTGGCTTTGTCTACAGTCTGCTATGCTGCTCTCCTCTGCACATACATCTGTAAGTGCCTGCATTCTGACAAGGACAAACACCAAGGGGGATGAATACTTTTGCAAGACACTGTATGTAATGTGTTTCACAATTCTGCTGCTAGTTTATTCTGTATTTTATTACTCCTATGAGACATTAGAGAACATGTCTCTTTCTGATGTCACACAGGGACACGGTCATTTGTTATCATAGTTAAAGTGGAGTTTAATGGGATAAATTCAAAGGATTGCACTTTCCCAAATTTTCTTTCCTCATGATACAAAAGTATTATATCTCAGAATAATAAAATGTGCTGGAGTGATTTATTTCATTGGTAAAAAAAATGAAGAAATAAATAAACAAATAAATAAAGTATTATTATGTGTGAAAGGGCCCTGTGATGACCTGGCGACTTGTCCAGGGTGTACCCCGCCTTTCGCCCGTAGTCAGCTGGGATAGGCTCCAGCTTGCCTGTGACCCTGTAGAAGGATAAAGCGGCTAGAGATAATGAGATGAGATGAGAAGTGTGAAAGGAAAGTGAGGTACAAACCTCATACAGGGCAACTAAGGCACACGATTCCAGATCAGAACATTCTGGTAGTGTTATAGCATGTTGGCCCAGATCAACACTGAATACCACAAGGGCTACGCCAGCAGCCACAGTGCTGATCACGTTCATAAGCAGCGAGAATTTCACCTAAAGAGAAAGAAAACGGAGCTGCGATGTGGAACAGGGTAGCTACATCATGTTTACAATACTTCTCTAAATGCTCCTCTAATCATTTACATTTATATTTAATTAGTGATGAACGATAACAGTCATACTCTTTGCAAACAGGTGGAAAGTGTTGTAATTGCTCCTCAGAATGATTTGCAATTATACATTTGGAATGAGAGGATCCTTTTTTTTTCTCTTTTTGTACAGAATTTTAGTGAAGGTCGTTGTGTCTACCCACCAAACAGGGATGATGATAGTCCACGGTAGAAATTGCCAGAACACCAGAGATGAAAAACTGATCAGAGGTAAAGCAAAACTGAGATTATCAAATGTTTGTTCAACATAAAAGTGTGAAATAAGGTGATGTTAAAGCAGGATAAAGAGAACATACACAAACAGACCCCCAGTATACGGAGCAGCTACGGACAGCCAAAGTCTGAGTATGTTTGATGACGAAACCAAACATGAATATCACAGCTCCAATCATTGTCTGGATAATCTGCAGAAGCAAAAAAAATAATAATAAATCCTAAAATATTGTTCTATTTATTAGCTCATCTGGCCGACAGGTGATGAGTTTATGCCACCATATGTTGTCCATCATCCATCTGGCGTCGTCCACATTTCACAAAAATTGCTGCTTCTCTCTCAATTCTTCACCAATTTTTATTCTTTTTGGCAGGAAGGTAGGTCTGCCTGGGGTGCATATAGATAGCTTCTACCCAAATTTGCATAATTGCAATTAATATATAATTGAAGATATGGGGTAATTAAGCAATCCCTAACAAGCAGTTTCCACAGAAATCACTTCTTCTCCCTCAATTCTTCACCGGTTTTCATTCTTTCTGCCATTAAGATAGGGGTACCTAGGGTGTATATAACTTCTACCCAGATTTGCTTCATTACAATTATAATTGAAGTTATGGACTAATTAAGCCTTAATGCGCAGTTCAACAAAAATCACTTCTTCTCGGTCAATTCCTCACTATTTTGGATTCTTTTTGGGAAATAGGTCCTTATTCCTAGGGTGGATATAGCTTGTATATAGTGTGTATAGCTTGCAACATTTATTGCACAAGGTGGCCCACTTTAGATCTTTCCTTCTGGACGAGACAGGGCCGGAGTGAGAAACGCCGTCATTGATGGTCTAGTGATATGAAAACATCTGTAATACATCATATAGTAATGGTTCCATCAGAGCACTCGTATCTCACCTCCCGAGGCTAAGAAACACAAATTACATAATTTATTCTCATTGTAGGTTAAAAATAAAAATATGAAAAGAAATTACCCCCAGTGATTTCAGGCCAACGTTCATCAAAGGTAGTGGCATTTTCAGTGAGAGTTGATGTGATCCTTTAAACCTGGGAAAGATCACATGCGTACAGTATTAATCAGAAATGCAGTAACTACACACACACAGTAGTTCCAGATTAGTGATGCTATAAATATCACATGAATGAAAAATGTTTATGGTTATAGTTCATGAACTAACTTGAAGGATGTTCGGTAGAGGGCATACCTCCTTCCGCCAAGCCATGTATTAGAAAATTCAGATGTTTACTAATCTGTAAAATTGACGCGGATCAACATCAAAATCAAATCACTTGAATCAAATCACTTGATAATGCTAAAGCTGTCCACCAAATTTCATCCAAATTCATTCACTACTTTTTGAGTTATGTTGGGAAGAGACAAACAAATGAAGGCGAAAACAGAACCTCTTCCAATAAAGTTGTGTGGAGGTTCAGGGTTTTCCTCAGAAAAAAATATCAGAGCGGTGCTACTGATGCGGCACTTAGCCCAAAGGGCCCCAAAGGGGTGGCTGCTGGGGGGGGGGGCATGGGCCCCTGGAAAATTTTGAAATTGGAGACTTCAAGTGATGAATTCTGGTGGCATCCGGGGCTGAATTAGCCACAGTTCAACAATGTTAAATTTGCTCTTGTTTTTCCCCTTGTCAAATATGCAAGGGGCAAAATTAAATAGCAAAATCAGATTTGAAATGAAAACACAAGAAACAGGCAATTCAGAGGAAGTTCATTTTATTGCACAACCAAAAATGCATAATATTGAACAATATCACAGCTGAAATTAAAATATTAGCAATACAGCTATCAACTACAGACCTGCAGCCCAACAGGTAAAAGTTCCACACAAAAGCCTGCAGAATAGTCAAATCACACATCACATCATCTAGTGACCAGCACCTAGAACATGGTTTGATGTCTGGTTTCGAAAGGCAGTCAGTGCACGCAGCGAAACCCTTTTTCACTTCTGGGTCGAGTACCAGGATCGTCTAGAACTATATATATATATATATATATATATATATATATATATATATATATATATATATATATATATAACAATATGTTCCTATTTATATTGTTATTACTCATTTTCAAAGGGTATATGAGATTTCGGTGTGGAAAATACTCTGCATTGTTCAATTTATGGTGTATATATATATATATATATATATATATATATATATATATATATATATATAATTTTTTTTTTTTAGGTGTGCAAGTGACAGTGCGGCACTGATTTCGCAGAGTGCGATGGATCGCCACGTATCTGCACTTTGGGGAAAGCCCTGATTTTGTATGTTCTCCTCGTGCCTGTGTGGGTTTCCTCCGGGTTCTCCAGTTTCCTCCGACAGCCCAAAGATGTATGGATTCAGTCAACTGGTGACTCTAAAGTGTCCATTGGTGTGAATGTGAGTGTGATGGTTGTTTGTCTCCGTGTTAGACTTGCCATACATTGGCAACTTGTCCAAGTAAACTCCGCCCCTCACCTATAGTCAACTGGGATTGGTTCCTGTTTCACCTGCAACCCTGACGGACCAGAGTTATAGATAATGAATACATTAATCTCGGGGCTTCTTTTGACTAATGTAAATTTTTTTTTCTCCATAAACACAAACACCACAGCGTTTTTAAAATGTGATGCTATCTGTACACTTGGATGCTGTAATTTTGATGCGAGAAGATAACTGTGTGCTTTTTGTAAGGGACAGGTTTAGCGCTGTTTACAGAAATGTGCCCAGGAAGTGGTTTGTTGTGGTTGCATTTAAAAATGAAATAACTGCCATTTTGGAGAACTCCTTAAGCAGACATAGAAAAATGTCTCATTCTTTAATAATACACCACAGGAACTTGGCAAGTTTAAGAGCAATAGAACATTTCATGATGTGCTGTTACAGGAAAATAATCAACTTCAGTCTTGTAACAGTATCTCTGCTTCATCACACCATTGATTATTTTATTGTAACCGCATGACACAGTGAGTGTTTTTTTCCTTACACTTTGTATTAATACTGTATTCAGGAAGAATATAGAATAATTTTTATAAATAAAACTTTACATGCTTTATGCAGTACATTTATTGGTGCCAGGTGATTATTTTGTTTATTTATTTATTTTAACTGAGTGGTGAGGAAGTTACTCATGTATTCCTAACACTATTATTTATCTCATCATCTCATTATCTCTAACTGCTTTATCCTGTTCTACAGGGTCGCAGGCAAGCTGGAGCCTATCCCAGCTGACTACGGGCGAAAGGCGGGGTACACCCTGGACAAGTCGCCAGGTCATCACAGGGCTGACACATAGACACAGACAACCATTCACACTCACATTCACACCTACGCTCAATTTAGAGTCACCAGTTAACCTAACCTGCATGTCTTTGGACTGTGGGGGAAACCGGAGCACCCGGAGGAAACCCACGCGGACACGGGGAGAACATGCAAACTCCACACAGAAAGGCCCTCGCCGGCCATGGGGCTCGAACCCGGACCTTCTTGCTGTGAGGCGACAGTGCTAACCACTACACCACCGTGCCGCCCCCACTATTATTTATTATTTACTCAAACATTTTCTGAGATTTCGATGCACAATTATTCAACCTGCACATTAATTCACCATGTGATGAATTAAAATATTTGACATTGTTTTCTAATTTAATACATTTTTATAACTAATTATATCACCAGCATAACAATACAGAAGCTTTAGGAATATTTATATAAATTTGCATGAAATGTTTAAAAGAAATGTTTTAAAATCGATCTTTGGTGTAAAGGATTCAATCAAAATCACAAATTTGCTGAAATTTAAGTTTTTGCACAAATATTGCACAATCTTCAATATATAATATTCACTATATTATTTTTTGGTTTTTTTTCAAAATTATAAAATGCTACTGATTTACAAATTTAAATGAAATTAACTTTTAAAGTTTTTTTTTCCATTGTGGTGTCACTTCTGGAGTGTATTGTATATCGTTTTTAAGAACATACAATAAAATTTTATAAAAGAGGAGGAAAGGGGGAAAAAGCAAGTAAAGTTAAAAAAAAGAATTTACCTGGTTATTAAATTATTTTCTTGAGCTTTTGTTCTGCCGCCGCTTCACTGCTCTTCACTCACAGGAAGTCGCTGGTTGGTACGTTAGCAAAACTTTTTTTTTTTCTGTGGCTGACTTATATGCCCAGAGGGTTCCCCCCCCCCCCCCATTTGTTTCAAGCTAAATTGCGAAACACATTGCTGTACCTCTTGTTATGCATGACGCCCATGACACTCATCGGACACTGGGGCGAGATCCAGTAGTCTCACAGCAAAACATTCAAATCTCATCCAAATCTCAGGGTTAAAAGAAATATTATATGTTTACCATTGCCCAATGTATTTGATTTTATTGCCTTGACTTTATTTTTGATTTGTGGCTGAGCTCTCCGATAATGGTACACAGATTCTCCAATGAAACTGGCATAGACAGTTCCTGGACCTAGTCAGCATTTCCATCTTTGCTAGCCATCAAAATGCTCAAGAGAATGTTTCGAGATGTGCGTTCATCTAAACAACATTCAACACTGAATAGCTCACATTACCTCCTGATACGGTGCATGTGAAAAAAAAAAAGGAAGAAAAGAAACTAAAAGTTCAGGATTAATTTGGAGCATCTGCAAACTTTCTTCAGGTCATAAAAGTTTTCCTGAACCACACAACACTTTTTGTAGAAAGCCCTGAAGAGGAATCCTGGGGAGTTGCGATTTTTCCTCGGTCTCTGAAATACATCTGAAGTTGCTTTCACTGACTCCACCCACTTGTGATTAATATTCAGAATATTCAGCATATTCATTGTTCAAGAATAATGTCCTATTCTTGTTATACAGGTGCTTTTTCAGCAAGGAAACATTTTGCAAGTCAGGTTTTGGAATCAGTTATTTGTGACCCGTTGGTATTTCAAGCCGAAGCAGAAAGAGAAATGCGAACTGATGATTTAACGCCATGTAACTGTCAGATAAATCACATCAGTCGCACTGAGCCGTGTGTTCTTACTGCTGTCCTGAGAGAACTGAACAGTTACAGGGTCACCAAATCCTGAATAAACAGCTTGTCTTTGTGTTTGTGTTTGTCACTTTGCAGCAGGAATGACTCATTTCTCGATACACTTCTTATCAGACATACGATGTCGAAAAAAAAAATCTGTGGTTTTCAATAGAAAGGCCCATCATTCGGACAGCCTGAAATTTGGACGGGCAGGCAACATTTGTCTGTCCTGTGACCGTCTGCTTAAAATCCCTCATTTTCCACACTGAACAGGAATCTTAGAACAAACATGTTCCTATTAAAGTGGCCGGCGAGTGTAGATCATACCATCTGGTTGGATCATATCTCACTTTGCAGTTCTCTTTGTTATCATATGTACAGTCACCAGTGTGGTTTCGATTGCTTTATTCTGGTTTTTACTGGTTTGGGAAATTACATACCGTAATCTTCTCTTTGTTTATGATTACAAAAGGTGAATATCATTCCTCTCTCTGATAATTAACAATTTATTTAAACCATTAACAGGTTAATTCCTCATTTTTTGAAATGATCTTCAGTTGTCCGATTCGCTTTTGATCTCCGTGTACGCTGGAGGACTTTCCACAGGTGGGCTGTTCATCGCAACATTGTAGATTGTGCTGATCCCCTGGAAAAAGAAAAAAAAATGAAGTTCCATAAATGAACGTTTAAATAACCTTCATCTCAGTTTGAATTTCACAATAATCTCAATGCACTGAGACTTGATTCAATCCAAAATTAAAAATGTAAAATCTTCTGACTCTCCAACAATGTGGAGGTTCCTCATGATGTTCAGGTTTGTCTTACCAGTTGAGCTTGATGACCTGGGAAGGAAGTGTCCACAGGAAGATATCCCTCAGGATTTGGAACCACGTTGTTGATATCCAGCTAGATGGCACATAAACAGAGCTCCATAGTTACACAATAACAATATATACACAACATGGCCATGTACAATACTTTTATATGAAAAAACAAAGCAGTATCATATCACCTTTAGGCCATGGTTATTACAAAAGTTATTCTTACTTTTGGCCAATGGATGTTCTTGCAAGCTAAGGTCCATCCATCCATTATCTATACCACTTATGGGGGCCAAGCCCAGCTAACTTTGGACAAGAAGCACCAAAGAAGCCTTTGGACTGTCAGAGGAAACCAGAGCATCCAGAGGAACCCAAACAGGCATGTAAACCACAACATGTAAACTCCTCATGGTTCAAACGGTTTGTGCCATGAGGTACGAATGCTAACCACTGCACCACTGTGCCATCTGGGGGATTAGGTGCCTTGCTTAAGGGTACTTCAGCCATTCTTGCTGATCCAGGGAATTAAACTGTGACAACCTTTTGGTCCCAAAGCTGCTTCTTCGCCATAGCAATTAATTAAACCATCAGAAAATGGAGCATTATCTTATTCCATCATGTCCTTGGAAGAGTATGGAGTTCTTACAAGGTAAAATGTGGCAGGAAAATGCACCCAGGATGGGGTCCTGTCCTTAAGTCTTCATTGCTCTTACTTCTTCAAATTATTTAAATAATTTATCTGGAGTCCTTCTTGGTTGCAAAAATCTGCAGTTTGCTGCAGACAAAGAGTTCATTCCTGGAAAGAAGTCAGGCAATGAGCCAGTCAATCCAAGCATGAATCTCATTCCAGATGTGATTACATTTTTAGAGGCTTGACCACCTTTTCTCATATATTTTCTAACGACTCCTTCTGCTTTTGATACATCACTGTTAAAGCTAGACGGCCTTTTGATTTCATAAAATCGGTGAAATTTAGTTCCGTCTGAAATGTGGTGATTGTGATATCTGTTTATTTCTGTAATATCTCACAAAATATCAGGCCATTCTGTGGCTGGGAAGTTATTTAATTTGAGAGGATTAAAGCAAATAATGTGCATGAAATCACTCGCTTCGCGCAGTCAAGCAGACAGAGGAAGTCCGTGTGTGCATGCGCAGGTTTACCTCTTCTTCTTCTTCTTCTTTTGGGTTTTACAGCAGCTGGCATCCACAGTGTTGCATTACTGCCATCTACAGGTTTCCCTTTGAGCGTGCACTGACAGTTCCATCATTCTGTCGCTAAACGAACAGCTGATCACACCGAGGTGCTCGCTGAGCGCCCATATTTATTAGTTTGGTCCTGCGTTTCCTTTCCTTCATTTAGAACATAACGTCTTTTCTTCTCGCTTTCTTTCCATTACTGTAGTTGGTCTTTGGTCTTTCATTCGCACACACATGTCATCTATTTTTCTCTTCTGTTTCAAATTTGTATCCCACAATGCCTTGCGTGAGCAGGGAAAGCCCACCACGTGATGCGTGATGTAGTATCTTGAATTGGGTCATGGTGAAGCAGGAAAAAATAGCAGAGAATTTAGGACCATGTGGCTCTTAATTAATTAAATGTTCTATTTTTAAAAAATAAGAATAAAATTGGAAGTCTGTGATTCGAATTCAGTAGCTTTCGGTCACTAAACAAAAATAATTGGGTGTCGGGAAAATTATTTTCTTTTTATAGCCTACACTTGAAAAATCTGAAAGGCAGTACAGCTTTAGTACCTTCCTGAATTGGAATGCCCCTGACATTGACTATGGTTTTTAATGACTCTGTTTTTCACTTCTTGTTTTTTTGTCTCCTGTACTTTTGAGCTTAATATATTTAAGTTTGATCATCTGAGCCTCTTCCTTAACATACAGCTGTTTAAATCTACAATTTAGTCGCCTGTCTTCCTGATCATTTCTACCCATTTTTGATCACATTAAAAAATAAAAATAAAATTAGATGCCTTGTTTGGTCAAGAAAATGTAAGTGTCATGATATTTTTAACTTTACACCTGCGTGGTGTTGTTTCTATCCATGTCAGGGCCAATTTTTTTTCTACCACACAGGTTCAGAATTTTCCATAACATTGGGATTGAAATCTACAGCCGGCTTTTCGGATGTTTTTAATTTTTTTTTTTTTAAGCAGCTTTCTGTCAATGCATAGCTGGTATGTATGTATGTATGTATGTATGTATGTATGTATGTATGTATGTATGTGAAACATGAGGAGCAGAAGAAGCTTCTTGCTTCTGCGAAACAGTAATAATAAGCAGCTCCTCCATCCTGGATCTTTAGAAAGACCTGAGCACAGCCTCATGTTCAGTTGGCCCACTCCTCCAGGACTTGTGGCAGTGGTTTAAAACCAGTTTATCTCAATGAAGCCTGATTAATCAAAGTTAAAGAAGCTGGATGTGAAGGTAATCATATTGTTTTAGTTTTAAGTAAAAGGAACTTTCACAAGGTGGATTTGATTTGGGTAAGATTCATGAGCATTAAGGCCGATGAACAGACTGGCATTTCTCTCTGACAGAAAACAGGGTGAAGTGTGCATCGGGATAAAGCTGACAATACAGTAAAGTCAATATTGCATGATTTGGAGAGTTTTTTTCTTAAATACTTACATTAGGTTCATTTGAGCATGTGGCTTTACAGGCAAAAACTGAGATGGAGATGGATGTGGTGAACTGGAGCAGAGAGAAAACCAGCAGGATGCCGAGGATTCCGCTGATGTAGTCCTGAAAAAATAAAGTAAATAAATAAAAATTAAAAGATCCAACATCACCAAAACACACAGGTTCAAGATCCCTATCACCTAAAGTCACTTTTTTTAATTCCACTTTTATAATTAAGAATTTTTTTATAATGTATTGCTTTTTAATTTTTATTTTATTGTCTCATTACTTTTGTTCTTCTCATGTTGTTTCATAAGTTTTTCTTCTTATTATATTATCACTTCTCATGTCATGTCCTTACTTTATCATTATGATGACAATGAAACCATGATGATGATGATGATGATTATTATTATTATTATTATTATTATTATTATTAAACATGATACTGTATGCTCTCGGATAAAAGGATCTTTCATTAAACCAATCATAAAAGTAAAACTAAATTTTATAGAGCTTAAATTTAGAGGGGTAAATTTCCTACACAGTTGCACTCAGTTCAATGACAGACTTACATAGCTCTATCTAGTACCCTCACTGTTTGTTTGTTATTGTTATAATTGTGTATTATAATGTTTTTACATTTTAGAATTTATGTTGTTTCGTATTTTTGTAAATCCCCCTTTTTAAATTTATTTATTTATTTTAATAATGTCTATAAAGCTCACTCATGGAAAATGCTCAAGAATTCCAATGTACCTGTACTGCAGTGTATTTGTGCAACTGGCAATAAATTCTAAACTAAACTAAAACTAAACTAATTTTGTAAATTAAAAAGCTGAATTATTTATTTATTTATTTATTTTTTAGTGATCTTTATTTTCTCATGATGACAATAAACCCATCAATGAACATTACCATACTCCCGCGGCATCCATAACCGAAGCAGATCCCATAATGAGACCGTAAATCTGAAACAAGTGTGAGGATGCTGATGGCTGCTGTGAGCGCACCAAGAATATTCACTGCCAGAGCACTTTTTACCTAGAAGAAAATAAAAAAAAAGCAAATCATCATCACACATAAAAAGTCAAAATCATGACTTGAGAAACATCAGAATCTATTCTATTTATTAAAGGAACAGTCCACCGTACTTCCATAATGAAATATGCTCTTATCTGAATTGAGACGAGCTGCTCCGTACCTCTCCGAGCTTTCCGCGACCTCCCAGTCAGTCAGACGCAGTCAGACGCGCTGTCACTCCTGTTAGCAATGTAGCTAGGCTCAGCATGGCCAGTGGTATTTTTTGGGGCTGTAGGTAGATGCGACCAAACTCTTCCACGTTTTTCCTCTTTACATAGGTTTATATGACCAGTGATATGAAACAGGTTCAGTTACACAAATTGAAACGTAGCGATTTTCTATGCTATGGAAAGTCCGCGCTATAATGACAGGCGTACTAACACCTTCTGCGCGCTTCGGCAGCGCATTGATACGGAGCTCAGATATCAATGCGCTGCCGAAGCGCGCAGAAGGTGTTAGTACGCCTGTCATTATAGCGCGGACTTTCCATAGCATAGAAAATCGCTACGTTTCAATTTGTGTAACTGAACTTGTTTCATATCACTGGTCATATAAACCTATGTAAAGAGGAAAAACGTGGAAGAGTTTGGTCGCATCTACCTACAGCCCCAAAAAATACCATTGGCCATGCTGAGCCTAGCTACATTGCTAACAGGAGTGACAGCGCGTCTGACTGCGTCTGACTGACTGGGAAGTCGCGCAAAGCTCAGAGAGGTACGGAGCAGCTCGTCTCAATTCAGATAAGAGCATATTTCATTATGGAAGTATGGTGGACTGTTCCTTTAAAGCAGCATTACAGTCTGTAGGAATTTTAAATTGGGTGGCAAGCGGGCTAACATAGGGGGTCATTTCACTGAGAAATCTTCCCGTAAGACCGATCTGTGATCTCAGAGCATGGCTTGGTTGCCGCAGGTCGTACGCAGTCGACGGTTGACTGAGGGTTGGTCACGCCTTGGTCTTCCGTGGTTGTACGTGGCTGAGGAATGGTCTCCCCGACAAAAAGAGATTGTAGCTCGTTTTTTTGACATGTCAAAAAACTGAACCTTGACCTAAAAGAGAGCATCAAAAGAGTGAACAAGGTAGAGGAAAGGACGCACTGGTCGAGAGACAATCGAGGCTAGAATGGGGATGAGCGATGCTCAGTTTTCTCGAGCGAGAACTGATTGCGCGCATGGTTGTGCTGCTCGGCCCATCCTCGACACTCACTCGATCAGTGCGATCTAGCTTCACTCTTTTGCAATCAAGCCTCACGCCGCGCAACCTGTCCCAGACCTTCCCTAGACCCGTACGCTCCCTATTCTTCCCATGGGCACGATTGGATTCTAAGGATTAAGGTGTGACCTTCTTCAACCAATAAAGATTGACCATCACTTAAGTAGCGACCTACCTTCGCCTAATCTTATTAAAGCTACGTGTACTGAATGTCATATACCGTAAATAGGGTGCATTAAGTATAACCAGAGAGTCTTGCTGCAGTTGCAGGGCATGGTGCTCAGGGGTGAAAGTAAGCTGGTCCTGGCCAGTCCGGCGTACCACTAAAAGATTTGGCCGTACCGGAAAGAAAAATATACTCATCTCATCTCATTATCTGTAGCCGCTTTATCCTGTTCTACAGGGTCGCAGGCGAGCTGGAGCCTATCCCAGCTGACTACGGCCGAAAGGCAGGGTACACCCTGGACAAGTAGCCAGGTCATCACAGGGCTGAAAAATATACTGTCTCTGAAAAAAAAAATTAAAAACTAAAAAAAAATAAATAAGCTTAACCAGATCTTGTGCTATAACGTGCGCAGCTGGTAATCAAAGTGTTTTAGCAGACAGACGTTAGTTGCAAAGTCTCCCAAATAAAAAGGCATATAAAGAAACATGTTAATGTTTCATGATAGGCTATTTAAAAATTACTTTGATCAGAATTCGTAAATCAAGTGGAAGTTGGGGGCGGCACGGTGGTGTAGTGGTTAGCGCTGTCGCCTCACAGCAAGAAGGTCCGGGTTCGAGCCCCGGGGCCGGCAAGGGCCTTTCTGTGCGGAGTTTGCATGTTCTCCCCGTGTCCGCGTGGGTTTCCTCCAGGTGCTCTGGTTTCCCCCACAGTCCAAAGACATGCAGGTTAGGTTAACTGGTGACTCTAAATTGAGCGTAGGTGTGAATGTGAGTGTGAATGGTTGTCTGTGTCTATGTGTCAGCCCTGTGATGACCTGGTGACTTGTCCAGGGTGTACCCCGCCTTTCGCCCGTAGTCAGCTGGGATAGGCTCCAGCTTGCCTGCGACCCTGTAGAACAGGATAAAGCGGCTAGAGATAATGAGATGAGATGAGTGGAAGTTGGGGCAAAGATTCTAGATTACTGTCTGGTTGGAGAGAGCAGAGTAACTAGGCTACCAATGCATGGCACGCACTGAGAACACAAGCACTTACTGTAGAACGCACGCACTTTCTCAAACGTTCAAGCCTCTTTGGAATTTATTTTAAGTGTTTTACCTAAAAACTTTCACTTTTCTGTTCTGTTACACTGTTCTGTGTCCATTGTCCAAAATGAAAAGTTAGTTTTCAACTGTTCAGCTAAAAAAAATGTTATTAAATTGTGTTGTTGAAATTATGTGTTTGCAATTTATTTATAATCAAAAACTGATACAGGTGGATGAAAGAGTGATAGTGTGATAAAAAGTACTATACTAGTACTACTGAGTGATAAGAAGTCCTAGTGAATGCTTGATAAGTAGACAATAATAAATAATTAGGTGTATTTTCCCGCACGCACTGTGTGCACGCACTATGACTCAAAATAATATACCGGCAAGAAATAAAAGTTACTTTCACCCCTGATGGTGCTGTAATAACATAGCATGATGCAGACCGATTGGGTCCATGTTGTCCCTTCAGAGGCTGGTCAAAAACTGATGGTCGGCCACCGATCGCCGGGCCTTTTTATATGGTCGCAGTGGGTCGCACGCAAATCCAGGCGACCGTGACAAATTTGCGCGTAGCTCAGGTGAGAATCTGTCTAGAAAAGATCGAGAATTGAGCGTACAGAGCGAGGCTATAACGTTTATATCACAGGCTAAATCGTATTGATCGAGGGTACGTTGCAACTCGTACGTAGCTAGATCGGCCAAGATTGAGCCTTGATCGGCTGAGGTTGCACACTTGCGAGGATAGATCGCCGAGAGATCGACGCTATGTTGCAGACTGGTCGAACAGAACGAGCCTTGGTCGTGTTAAGATCGCATCAGATCGAGTGGATAGACGCAAGTAGAGCGTATGTAAAGCATCTACAGAGCGTATAGGATGCAGGTAGAGCGTACACATCAAAGGTCGAACGAGATAACATCGAACATAGAGCGTACATAGAAAATAATGGGTTTAGGTCACATGGATTTTGCCCGCGACTACGGGAAAACATAGCTGCGATCATAGTTGCGCGTGGTCGCATGCGATTTTTCCAGATCGTACTCGGTGAAATGAGCCCCATAGTGAAATATCAACCAGTTAAAGAGTTTATTCCCAGTACCAATGTCTGAGTGCTAGCAGCAAAACCTCCATTAACTTAGCTTATAATCAAAAGCTAGTGAGTTGACACCTTTGCTAATGCAACCAAACATCAAGCAAGTATAAAGTCTCATCTCATCTCTTGCTTGGTCACTCTCTCTCTCGTTTTCTCGTCCTGGTGTCCTCCAACAGCGTCTTCTTTGGTCTCGTTGCCTGTGCTGTGATGTCCACACTGAGAACACTGAGGTACCTTCTTTTTATAGCTAGCTGAAGACTATTAGGTGTTGATGTGTGACAGAGTGCCATAAACTGTGATGCAGTTCCTGCAGGAGCTCTCAGGGACACTCCACCAGAGTTATACCGTGCTATAACTGGCGTTCCGGGTGTGGAGTCAGAATGGAAGACAAGACATTCTCCTGATTACACATCAACATACCATCAGAATGGGCTTGAAGCTGATATTTGAAGGTGAAATTCCAAAATAATGCTCTTTAACCTTCTGGGGTCGAGAGCTTCTCCGACGAAGCTCAGCAGGTTTAGAATGAGTAAGCCATGTATTTAGATAAATATCTTCGAGTTTTTCATCCTACAAGCATGATAAACATATTAAAATAAACTTTATACTTTGCACTTTCCTATGTGCCCACTGCCAAATAAAAAAAATATATATATTTTTTTATATAACCTAAATTAGATGAAACATAAAACTTGTCACCTTCCTCAGTCATACCGGAGTTGGAGTGCTGAGAGCCCACTTATGCATTCATAAAAGACTGTTCACATGGTAACGGCATGATAAAACTGAAAGAGTGAAAGTGATTGGTTTCTCTTTCACTGTGGGAACGCCCACTGTAAACAGGATAAAATACATCAGACATAGTTTAAGCGACCTCTTTGGAGGTCAAACTTGTTGCAAGATGGTACGTGGATTTGGTGCTCAGGAGGCACTTTGGATGATTCAGGACAGCGATTCAATTCAGTCTTGAGAACTGCGACACTGATGATGAGCAGTGCCTTTTTTTTTCTTTTTTTTTTACTTCGACTTGATCCAGCCAAAGATCAACTCAAGTAAGTGTAAATTTTCTTCTATTTCTGATGAGCCGCTTGATTGATATGCGTGTGCTATGGTGCATACACAGGAAAAATGACAGCAATTTTTTCTAGAGTTAAAAGTATTTTCCTCAAAAATAGTGAATTTTGCTCTATTTTGAGTTTAGAGAGTAAAATGTGGAGTTGGAACGGGAGCAAAATTAGAGTAATTGTGTAACAGACTAACAGAGTTGATTGTGGCTCTGAACTGAGTAAAATAGTACAAGAGTTAATTTCAAGACACACTGAATTGAGTCAAATACCAAAATACAGTCAAATACCAGATAAATGAAGATTTTTTAAAAGCAGTTTTAGAACTGTGTTGGAAGGTGTAAAAAAAAAAACATGACCTTACCCATTGGGACTTGACCTGATGGGATTAAGAGTTGGCAGTCAGAGGGGTTTTCACTCTTCTCATTGAATGAATGGAAATTTTTACTCTTCTCATTGAATACCCCTCCCCACTGCCAACCCCTTATCCCAAAACAATAGGACATACATTTTTTATGGCCAGTTATTTGTCCAAAACAATGGAGCAGATTTAAGTTTTTGTGCTTGATCCATTCCTGAGACTGAACAGAACCACCTCAAGTGACCAAAACAGTCTATCACAATGGGTCATGTTTTTTTTTTTTTCCACAAATTCCAACACAGTTCTAAAACTGCTTAATGAAGATGTAAAGCATCTTCATTTATCTGTTTTTTAAATAGTACAATAATGACTTACATACTACAGAAATATTATTGTAACTGAACTTGTATTGAATGCAAAAATGACTTTTGAATTAATTTGAAAAATGAATTTCATATGACTTTGAAAATACAGCTTAGATTTGTTAAAATTGACAAAATCAGAGCATGACAAAATCATTAGAGTGCCAGAAAATACCCTCAGACCTCAGAGGGTTAAATTGAAACTTTGAGAGTGAATTCTGACCTTCACCACAAACATGACTGGTCATAATTTTACGTTCCAGTTGGCTTACACAATTTGATGAACATTTTGAAAGAATCCATAAGTGTGGATATTTAACACGTTATAACATTTGTCTTTAAAAAATGCAATGACTTTTATGGATCAAAAGAAGAAGTGAAGTGTTTTATGCTGTAATATTTGCTTGCACAGCTGATGATGAGTTATTTTTGTCTAAAGCATCCTGTTACTCTGGAAATCATGTGCAATCCAATGAGAAATCAGGACAAAGATTTCCAGAAGGTTCCACAGGGTGTCTGGTTCAGGAGTTGAATAAAATTATATAATTTGTGAATGTAAATGACTATATTCCAGAAGTCCTATTTTGAGTGTTTTTTTTTTTTCAGTCTTTCTCAGGCATAATAAAGACAGTAACAAAATCTCAACTAGACCATGCTCACATCTGGTTTAAATCTGAAGATGCAAAACAAAACTATTTCAAACATAAAACACATTTTTTTAAATGAAGTCTAATAAACAAGAATGTGAAAAAATGTAAAAAAAAAAAGGAAAAAAGAAAAACCTTGTCATTTGTGTTTACATACCGCACAGGGGTGGAGTGTTTTGCTTGCAGAAATAGTCAGAATAGCAGCTGTGATGTGCTGAGAGAAAGAAAATATTTTTCTGTTATTATATAATTTAATTGTATAATTAATTTCTGGAACTACAAAATTATTATTATTATTATTATTATTATTATTATTATTATTATTATTATTTAATGTATATTTAAGTCAATAAGACTGAAGAACACTTACAAGCAACGAGCCCCAGAATGGAATTCCAATAATTACAAATTTGAGAAACGGTCTGCCCAAGAACATAAAACCAAATATCAGCATCAACGAACCGTAGATTATTTGGACAACCTGTGGAAAAAGAAATAAAAATACTCACTTTTTTTGTATGAACTATTCGGTATTTTATGCAACTTTATTTTATTTTTTAAGCATTGACATTCACTGAATTAAGATTTATATTATTATTTTTTAAAGCTACAAATTGTATTAGTTATAGATTTAAGTATTGATTTGTTGCAGGGTTGATCTGCTTTTTTATTTTAAATAATTATTTCTGAATTTTTATTGATTGATTTATTTCATTAAAGCTAGACTGCCTTTCAGATTTTTCAAGTGTAGGTCATAAAAAGAATTTTCCCCGACACCCAATTATTTTTGTTAGTGGACCGAAAGCTACTGAATTCGAATCACAGACTTCCAATTTTATTCATGTTTTTAAAAATATTTTGATTTTATGAAATTGAAAGGCTGTCTAACTTTAAGGTTTAAATGGCGTTACATCATCATCAGAGAGGCCCAGATGTAATTCCCAAGTTTACAAAGATCAGGAAGCTGCTGAAGGCCATCGAGAGGAAGGCAAGAATGCCAGCAAACTGGTGACTGTGAAAGAAGACTCTATGATGCAGCACTCATAAAGTTCCATATCACTCCACAACGTGGTGGGGAAATATTCCCGGTGATCCCAGTGATCAATTGAGGAAGAACCTGACACTCCATAATGGATCTGTCCAGTTCAATATGACTCAATTCTTCATCAACTGAAGAAATAACATGAGCCCAGGAAGGTACAAGAACACTTGCCTCTGGACACATCACTGAGGATGTATCCAGAGGCAGCATCGGAAGATGTATGCTCACAGCTAACACCCTGAGTCATCAGTGACAGCCAAGAAAGACTGGATGACAACCACAAAAAGTGTGGTGACTAATGGAGAGTCAGTGACAGCTTGGAGAGACAGCATATGGGAATGAACAGGCAAGCAACCCAATCTGTGTACTTTGTGAGGAGGACCCCCAATAAAGCTACAATGGACTCAATGGGAAGATACCCCCAGGGGCACCCGAGATGGGGGGAGGATGAGCACCCCATTCGGATGGACACAACAGTGGTAGACCCAAGCAACGGACAAACAATAATGAGCAAGCTGTGTGCATGTGGCAAAGTTTGCAAGAACAAGCACGGCCTGAAGATCCACTAAGCGAAGATGAAAAGTCTGGTGGGAGCAAGAGCAACACATCGCACAGGTGTCCAATCTGGTGAGATGCAGAAGAAGCCAGGTCCGTAGTCAACCCATAGCACCCGGAACCTCCAAGTGTTGCAAACAGATCACTTGAGCATCAACTCTACCCGGAGGTGGATTAAATGGCCTGCAGCTAACATGACCACTCTGTGGAAACAGTTTGAGAATGATGGCAATTGAATCCTAGAGGCGGCAGTGAAGGGTGATGCCAACGGGCAGCTACTAGGCCTGACAACAATCATTGTCAGCTTCACAGCTGAACGGTTCGGAGAGGAAGAGAAAAAAGGTTCAGGAACATCACACACAAAGAACCACAGGGAGGTGAGGATCCATAACATCAAGCAGGAGATGAAAGTATTGACAGCCCAGTACAAGAAGGAGGAAGAGGAAGCATGCACCGGCTTGACACAGCTGATGTGCATCCTCTGCAAGAAGATCAAGGTCCTCCACTGGGCTGAGTTGCATTGGAGGTGGTGGCATGAAAGGGCCCAGAAATGAGCAGCCTTCATTGTTAACCCCTTTAAATTCACAAAGGAGCTGCTGGGGCAAAAGCACAGTGGGAAACTGGTCTGCTTGCAGGAGGATATAGACCAACATCTGAGGCAGGCATACAGCAACCCACAAAGAAAGCAGGAGTTGGGAGAGTGCAACATCTTGATAGACCCTCCTGAACCAGAAGTGCAGTTTGACTTGGCAGAAGTCTGGAAAGCTGAGCCTCACTGCATCAAATTTCTCATCCGGGCAGTGTACGATGTACTCGCAAGTCCAGCAAACCTGCACACATAGGGCATTGCAGAGTCACCAGCATGCCCTCTGTGTTCCAAGTGAGGAACCCTGGAACACATCCTCAGTTGCTGCAAAAAGGCACTTGGAGAGGGACGGTACTGACAGAGCCATGATCAAGTCCTAAAGTCCATAGCTGAAGCCATCAGCACAGGACTTGATTTGGCCAAGGGGTGCAAACCCTCCAAGAAGACCGTTGCCTTTGTCAGAGTGGGAGAGCAGACCAATCTTACCAAAAGAACAGCATCGGCAGGCATTCTTACTTCAGCATGAGACTGGCAGCTGTTGGTTGACACTGGATGACAGCTGAAGTTCCCCAGCCACATCACAGCCACCACCATGCAACCAGACATTGTCCTATTGTCTGAGTCAACCAAGCAAGCTGTGATGCTGCAGCTGACAGTTCCATTGGAAGATCGCTTGGAAGAAGCTTTTGAAAGGAAGCTCTCAAAGTACGCAGAGCTGGTTAACACCTGTTAGCAGGCTGGATGGAGAGCAAGGTGTCTCCCAATGGAAGTAGGGTGCAGAGGATTTGCAGCTCGTTCCTGAGTCATAGCCATTAGCAATCTGGGCATCGTAGGAGAGAGGAGAAGGAGAGCTATCTGCAGTATTACCTCATGGCAGAAAGAGCCTCAAGATGGCTGTGGCTCAAAAGAGAAGAGCCATGGAGCCAGTAGCTAGCCACCTGGACACAAGCTGGGGTCTGATCAGCCCTGGCTGGGTCACCTGGAGGAAGGTGTATGATGTTGAAAGACCCGAAACACCCAGTGATTCCAGGAACATCACTGAGAATGTGTCCAGAGGCAGCATCGGAAGATGTACAGTATGTTTACAGAGTGACTATGTTGAGAGATCTGCTGTAGGTCATGTACATGTGGAATCTGCCTAGAGACCAAGCTATTGACGAGTGATGAAGTCAAATGTGCACCAGACACCAACACGAGCATTTATGGATGACCTGAAAACATGGTCAATTATAGAAGGCACATGGATGGTGGTCCAGGGCAAAGATAGCCTTTAGACCCAGTAAGTCAAGAACTTTAGTCCTGAAGAAAGGTCAGAGTGAACAACGATACTGAGTTCAAGACTGGTGATGAGTCAAGAGTTTTGTGAAGTGGTTTGAGCACACATTCTACAAGATGTCCTGATGATGATGATGATGATGATGATGATAAGTGAGGTTGCTTGAGATGTTTCACCAAACAGCATGGACAGTTCATATCATCCAGTTCAGATTTATTCATATTTATTATTTCATAGATTTTCTGAAATCATGTTCATCTCCCTGAACAATGTTGATCTTCCAGATTTTATTCACTTTATATTATTCCGTATTCATCACATTATTTCATACAGTTTTATTTATTATTCATGTAATGCTATTCATTTATTTATGAAGTAACTTGATATTAAAAATACTCTCAAAAAATAATGTGCTTTTTATGTTAAACACTATATCTCAATTTAAATATATAAGCCGTAAATCATGAAAACAACAAGAAGTGTTGCCAGGCAAAACAAACCTCGCCCGGCAGCACTTATTTTATACCTATGTTGATAATGGTAATATTTCTTAATCATCAGTTGTCAGGTTATACATAGTCCTATGAAAATCCATGACCTTGAATTTGACATTTCAAATTCATTCAAGGTCAAAGGTCATGGTGGCAATGGAAAGCCCATTTGGGACTTTCTGTCTGTTGATAATGGTAAACATCTGGCCACCATGAACCATTTTAAAGTTATAGCCCTTTGAAAACCCATGACCTTCAGTTTGACCTTTTAAGGTCACTCAAGGTCAAAGATCATGGTGCCAAATGAAAGCCCATATTTCACTTCCTATAAGTTGATAATGGTAAATATCTGTCTACCATCAACCGTTTTCAAGTTATAGGCCTCTGAAACTCCATGACCTTGAGATTGACCTTTCAAGGTCATTCAAAGTCCAAGATCATGGTGCCAAATAAAAGGCCGTATGGGAGTTCCTAGATGGTCATAATAGTAAACATTTGTCTATCGGCAACCATTTTTGAGTTATAATGGAAAATGTTATTTTGACTGATGACCTTGACCCCCTGACCTTTAACTCCCAACTGCTACAGAGACTGTTCAAGCTACCCCATCATGCAGCATATGGCTGGAAGCAGAATTGAAAGATGCACATGTTGGTTTTGGTTTGAAGTGAAAATGATGAATTTGAAGAAAGTTATCGCAAAAAAAATATTTTCACCTTTCTGGTGACCTTGACCTGATTACTCCCAAAATTTAACCAGGTAATCTACGGTCCATTGCCCACCTGCCCTGAAAATTTGAAGTCAATTAGTGCAACCATCAGGATGCTAGATTGTTAACAAACAGACACACAAACAAACAAACCACACTGATTACAATACCTCACCCTGCTTACTCCATTGCAGGTGAGGTAATAATAATAAAAGCACATGTTCAGTGCTGCATTGTAATTGTGTAACTTACTCCCAGAACTTTTGGTTCCCCTTTCAGGAATTTCTGCAGTGGGCTGAGTGTCTGAGAGGGATTTTGTCTGACTGCTGATGAGGGAAGAACCTGAGTGATGATGGTGTAGCCACTTTGCACATTAGTGAGTGGGTTCTCAACGTTGGCCATCTTTAATAAAACACCTCTGCATGATTAGTCTGTGAACAACAAACATGGCATGATGGGATAACGTGAGAAGAAATCAGAGTAGAAATGATGACGTCACTAAAATGTGTCACGTCAGGACTGAATTCAGTCACAGAGTCAGACTCTGGTGAATTCCATGGGAAGCGATCACAACATGACCGAGCTTGATTCCATTTCGTCATCATGCTCATGTACAAGATCATGTGATAACTGAGTGCACACACCTGGGCTCAGTCAGCTCGCAACTACAAATCACTCACTCTCATGCACACACACTTTCCCAGGTTTCAATTTGGGAAGAGCAGACTGGCATCAATGTTAAAAGCTGACATGAGTTCGCCTCCGATTGTAGCAAATGGTAAATATTACAAACTTGCAGAGATTGAAAGATATTTTCAGGGAAAATGGTAGAGTTGCATAATTTTTTTTTTCACATGAAAACATGACATGTCTGTGAAGGTTCTCAGTCACCCAGGTCATCGTAAACCATAGGTGCTAAAGAAGGCAAATTGACTTGTTTGAACTCCTTGAAGATGTTTCACCTCTCATCCAAAAGGCTTCTTTAGTTCTGTCTGACTAGTGGGGAGTTCCAGGTATTTATTATCTAGTGGACCAAAAGCAACCCTAAGGAGAGTCGTTGAGGTCACATGGGTTGTTGACCCTCTCAGTCACCCTGTAGGTGTTGGGGTCACTGGTAGCTGGGTGTGCACGGTGTTAGCAGCCTAGAGGGTCGTTAGGGTGATATGTGGGTCATCGACCATCTAAGTCATCCTTTAGGTGTTGGGGTCACTGCAGGCCAAGTGTGAACGATGTTGGCAGCTGAGAGGGTAGTTAGGGTGATCTGTGGGTCGTTGAAGCCAGCTGAGTCTTGGTGTGGATGTGTATTCAGTTTTCTGGGAAGTGTGTCAAGGACTGCATTGTATGTGGCTGATGTCTCAGTGGTGTCTCAGACAACCTCCTTTGTTCAGTGATTGGCCATTCCAGGTTGATGAAGATGGCTTCTTTAACTCCTCTTTCAATCCACCGGTCTTTTCTGGCTAGAATACATATATTATCATCCTGAGCAGTGTGTTCTTTGTTATTGAGATGGAGATAGACGACAGAGTCCTGGCCTAGTCATCTCAATAACAAAGAACACACTGTTCAGGACTGTAATGTATGCATTCTAGCCAGAGAAGACCGGTGGTTTGAAAGAGGAGTAAAAGAAGCCCTCGTTGTCAACCTGGAATGACCATCACTGAACAGAGGAGGTGATCTGAGACACTATTGAGACACCAGACACCTACAATGCAGTCCTTGGCACACTTCCCAGAAAACTGAATACACATCCACACCAAGCCCATGTTTACATTAGACCGTATCAGCGGATCATCAGATTAACGTTTTTAAAACGATTAGTGTGCACACAGCAACACCAATACACGATTTGCGTGCACACAGCAACACCAATACACGGATACGCTCGGCTCCGCAGGCATCCTGCGCTCCAAATCACTCCGCCCTGAACAGTGAGTGCCCTCTGGAGGGTGCGCACTCTGGCCTTGCGCAGCTCACAGAGCGTGCGAGTGAAGTGCACAAGCTGTGATTCGGGACTGAGCCGCTGTGTGTGAGATCCCAGCGCATATCACTTACCACTTGCAAGTGGAAGGATGGCAAGCCTAAAGACAATCATAACTACACAATGGGCAGTATTTGCATCAGTATTTGCAGTATTTTCATACTTTTATACTCTTTAATGAAAGGTGATACAAGGCGGAAGTCCACGCCGTTTTTCAGCAGTCGCGTCACATGCCAACGCCAACGAATCAGGAAGGTGGATGTCACAGTGACATTGTCCAATGACGATGCCAGCTAGAGCTCAGCACAGCGTATCCGCGTATTCTCAATGTTTACACAGCACCAGAGCTGACACGATCTGGATTGAATACGTGGACCCTGGTGGATTACCGTTTCCCGGCGTTTCCAGGCGGTTTAATGTAAATGGACAGTGCATCCGCGAAGAAAACGAGACAGATACGGTCTAATGTAAACTTGGCCCAAGACTCAGCTGACTTCAATGACCCATAGATCACCCTAACGACCCTCTAGGCTGCCAACACCATTCACACCCGGCCTCCAGCAGTGGCATGCACAGATAGACACAAGGTGGTGCTCAAGCACCTGCCCCTCTGCCCTCTGTCCAAAAAAGTGCCCTTTTGATTTTTTTTTTTTTACAGTTTACTGAGGCTAATGTCAACATGATCTTTTAGAAAAGCCGCAGCATTAAAAGCGTGTGTGAAAATAATGTCCCGATGTGTGCCCCCTCCGCACACACACCGGACCTCTGTCTCTCTTGCTTTGTCACGTGAACAAGCGTGCAGTGCATTCAATGTGAGGTTGCAGCAGCATAGCGTCCTGGAAGCCACGGCCTTGTCGTAGCGCAGACAACACATCGGGCAGTCAGTCAGCTCTTCCCCTGCCCCACCAGCCAGGTAACACATGAATCAAGTGAAAATGTATTGTTTGCCCTCTAAGCCCAAGCTGTAATTATTTTGTTGTGAAGTAGCCCGTCGCATACAGAAACAACTGCACATAAGTATTATATTTTTTGCTAGACCATTTTCAGATTTAGGAAAACAAAAATTTATTTTTCTATTTTGTTCAACTAGAGATTCCTGGCAAAGTCAAAAAGCCTTGATGTAATAAATTAACATTAAGTGGTTGTTTTACACCTTTAAAAACTAGAACGGGTCAGTGGCGACCCGAACACAAGAGGAGGGTTAAATCTCAGACTTTTATAATAAGGTGTTCCACATGTGCAAAAAAGTGCCCTTTTTTCCCCCCAGAGCACTTGCCCCCCAAAATGTCTGTGCATGCCACTGGCCTCCAGTGACCCCAACACCAACAGGATGACTGAGAGGGTCAACAACCCATGTGACCTCAGTGACTCTCTTTTGGGTTGCTTTTGGTCCACTAGATAATAAATACCTGGAACTCCCCACTAGTCAGACAGAACTGAAGAAGCCTTTTGGATGGGAGGTGAAACATCAAGAATTTCAAATAAGTCCAGTTGCATTCTTTAGCACCTACAATGAAAGCATGACATTATCATCAGTTAAAGCCTTATGTTCTATTTCTTGAGATGTCGCAACTTTCTTTTCTTTCACCTGAGCACAATCTTTGTTTTGTTACTTTCACTTTTCATTCAGTAAGAGTTTTACACATTATCAATACTTTCCCTTTTCTCAGTACTTTGCTTACCTCTAATAATGTGTCTTTTTTAGACTTTATATCTTTTATATGACTTTGTGTGGTTTTTTTTAAACTTTATTTTGTTATTTATACGGCATTTCACATTTGAGGTTAATCTCAAAGGGCGACATTACAGCACACAAGACCAAGACGGTATACAACCATAAAACGGTAAAATATTTGGAAAGCAAAAATACGAAGGTTAAAATGAAGACATAAGGTTACTGAGTTCGCTATATTCTCACAGATCAAAATGTACTTATTTTAAATAAACAAAATGTGGCAGGAGAAAGGAACAGGACTTGCGTCCCAATTGCCATCTAACACCAACCCCTACATTTAAATGAAACAAAAAAAGAAATTCAAAAACTCATTAAAGCAAACACTGATCCTGTTAGTTTAATAAACAAAAAAATCTCATACTCATTTACCTCTTGTCCTCTGAGCTGTGCAGTCTGTGTATGTGTGTGTGTGCGCGTCTCTCTCTCTCTCGCTCTCTCTCCTCTGAATGAGTATATTTCACATCGCTGATCTGTTGTCCTCTGTCCCACTTCCTGTATTCCAGAAAAAAAATTCCAGAATTTCCAGTGAGGTAGATTTCCAGTCTTGAGTGCAAGACAAGACAAACAAGCAATTTAATCAAAGCTCTTGTACAAGTGAATGAAATCATCCAGTTGCACAATATGGGACTGTTTAGAAATTATTCCATTATCTGACTTGCTGTCGATAGAGACGGCAGATAAGAAGAAGAAGACTTTATTTGTCACATGTACACTTGAGCACACAGTGAAATTCGTCCTCTGCGTTTAACCTATCTGAAGCAGTGAACGCACACATGCATACACACAAGTGAGCATTGAGCACACACACACACGTGACCAATGAGCACACACACACACACACACACACCCAGAGCAGTCGGCAGCTATGCTAGAGCCCCCGGGGAGCAGTTGTGGGTTCAGCCCAACCTCAGGTACTGGCTGCCCCATGTTAACCTAACCTGCATGTTTTTGGACTGGGGGAAACCGGAGCACCCGGAGGAAACCCACGCGGACACGGGGAGAACATGCAAACTCCACACAGAAAGGCCCTCGCCGGCCCCGGGGCTCGAACCCAAAATCTTCTTGCTGTGAGGCAACAGTGCACTACACCAACATGCCGCCCCATCCTCTCCTTTTTCTTTAAAAAGAAAAATGCAGCTTGTCAGTTTACCAAGAACCCACAAAGCATAAACTCTTCAAACTCCTCTTTCAAGAAGATTGCCACAAACTGAGCAGGTGGACTCAGATGCAGGTGCAGCTTGAGTTCTTTCCTGAATACCGCAGGCGTAATCATGGCAACAAAAATCAATACTCAAGAACTAGAGAACAGAAAGCTGGCGGTAAACCACACCAGAAAACCTCCTGCATTTTTCTTTTAAAAGAATAGAATGGAGAAAAGTACAGAATGGAAATGATGGACAGTGAAAGCTCAGTAAATGAGAGAGAGAGAGAGAGAGAGAGAGAGATGCATGGCATCAGCAGAAAGACAGAGAAAATCTGTTCATTTTTTTTTTAACTTTATGACCCTGATGCCGCTGGTGATTATTTTGTTGATTTGTAGCGGTCATGTCTCGGTGGTTAGAATGCTTTTATTTTGTGTCTTGTAGGTAGACCTCTGTTCCGAGTTCTCGGATTCCATAAATTGTGTGTGTCTCACTCTCTCTCTCTCATGTGTCTCGCTCTCTCTCACTCTTGTCTGTCTCAGTCTCACACTCTCTCACTTGCTCGTGTATCTCTCTCTCTCTCTCTCTCTCTCTCTCTCTCTCTCTCTCTCTCGTGTTTGTCTGTCTCTCTTGTGTCTCTCATCTCTCTCTCTCACTCATGTGTCTCTCTCTCTCCCTCTCACTCATGTCTCTCTCTCCCTCTCACTCATGTCTCTCTCTCTCTCTCTCTCTCTCTCTCTCTCTCTCTCTCTCGTGTGTCTCTCTCTGTCGCTCATGTGTCCCTCTGGTTTTACAGATTTACTGCTGTGAAATAAATGCATTATTTGAATATTGAAACAGGAGCCTCATGTTATTGTTATTATTTAGCCAGACAGAAACTATCTCATTTTAAATCAATGAATTTCATGAAACCTACCACCAGACCAAATTTAGGTGATGACCTGACAACCTGCCCAAATATTCCTAGTTCATATCACAGCCTTGATGCACAAACCCACGGAAAAGGTCATGTCTGGAATTTTCACATCGAGTCAAAAATGCTACGATATTGCCACCTGCAGGATGAAAAAAGCAGAAATAAGGATCGCAGGATGATAACCTACTGTTTTACTTGATCAGAACATCTGCCCTTCACTGTTTTCATCTGCCCTGTCAGACACTTTATAGATTCCCTTTGAGAGGTGTTCCTGTACCCAGTTTACTGCTTCCTGTAGATGGACAGAGCTCATCTATTGGTTGTTGCCATGTCTGACACTGTCCATGTCAGTATTTGCATGAGCCAAGACTAAAAACATCCGGTAATTTGAAACACAGCTGATTTTATTTGAATATCAAGACGAGAATAAGACTGACTTAACACTGGTTTAGTTAACATTGATTTATACTTTGGAATTGTTATCCAGTAATTTTATCATGGTGTTTAATTCTTGTTCCAGCCCAGACTTCCTCCACAACCTCACACAACAGGGTTCGACAACCACAAAGCACAAACTCCTCTTTCCTGAAGATGGCGTATGACGTGGTTACAGCTTTACCTCTGACTGTTACAAAGGACTGACACTGGAGACTCCTTCCATGAATGTTTATTAAACATCACCTTTACCAGAAAAATTCACCATATCAACAATTACACAGGTTTTTTTGTTTGTTTGTTTGTTTGTTTGTTTGTTTGTTTTAAATATGGCGCATCTACTGGAAAAATCCCTGTGAACGAGCTGTTACCATGGAAACGATAACCTATTAAAGTGAGTGCATTAATAGCGGAGCTCCTCACGTGTGAAGCTACATATGTAAGATAATATGGTTGACCTGATCTTTGATGGCTTTTGCGACAGTACGATGTCTGTACAAACGACGTACATGTAGCACCAAAGGGAACCCAATCATAAGGCAACATCTCATAAACACTTGACCACCAGACAATGAAATTTGTATCTTTATTTCCACAAGATTTTTTTTATTCAGTGCTTGTTTTAATTTGCTTTAAAAAAATAACGTGGGATTATTTATGAACACATTTTACGCTCATTGGGAGCTCTCTGTTAATGCAGTGCCGAAATATATATTAGATTTGAATGTCTGTACTGTTCTTGCTAATCAGCTAGCATGGCCTGAATCCCTTTTCTATGGACGGTGTTGGAATATTGTTGGCACAGTACTGGGTTTGAGTTGAACGCGACCTGTGTGACCCAAGAGCTCGACCTGGAGATTCCTTTCAAAGCAATCGGGCTCAAATTGGTCCTCGCAAACAGCAGAATTTCTATCAAAAGCCAGCGTTTCTAAAGTGTGACCCGTTCCCAAGTTGTGTAGCTGCTGTTTGCTGTTTAGCAAGTCGTTTATGTTGTTTGGTTGTTGACAATAAAACACAGAAAAAATGCTTTGCCTTATTATCATGTTTATTATTTTTGCAACCACAGGCTTTGCATTCTGCCATGTTTTCAACAATGTTTTGTTCATCCGATGACATCGCAGTGTCAGGAACAGCGAGCCAATCAGGATGCAGGAAACCTATCAATAATTGTACGTCTTGCTGACCTTTAACACCGCCCACAAAATGGCAATACGGCGACGCCCTGAAGTGGAACTTAAGTGAACGGGAGTACAAAAGCATTTTAAAGCCCTGCTTTATGTGATACAGTGCGACAGTACTGGGGAATCACAATACATTTGTACAAAATGTGTAATGTTTCTAGCCGATGTTTGTTTATTTTTCTCTGAGGGACCCTTTAAAACGATGGCATGGATGAGAGGATGAGATGAGAGCTGTTTGCCAGCTGTCTCTGCTGAAAAAGAAAACTTCCTGCTCAAAACATTAAGAATCAGAAGAATAATGAATGTTGTCATAATTCAGTTCGAATAGTATTTACGAACACATTTTTCACTCATCGGGAGCTCCATGTATAAATCCATAATTTGCAGCTGCACTACAGTCAGCGGTACTGTTATAGAAAATTAATCAACACCTTTGTTCTGATCAATCAGGATCCAGAATTCAACAGCGCTGTGGTATACATTTCTTTATTTGTTTTTGTTTTTCCAGGAAAACAATTAAGTTTCCCAGAAAATATGTGTTCAGAAGGACTGGAGCAAATCTTAAAGAAGCAAAGTCTTCAGGAAGCAAACAAACAAACAAACAAATCGATATCCGTATAAAATAAATGAATGTTGAAAGTGTGTTTAGCGGTTACAGGAAGTCGTGTTGTGTAAGCGCTACAGAGCGTGGTTGTGTTTTCCATCATGCGTGAAGTAACAGTGTTAAGAATCATTTCTTATTTCAAATTATCCTCAGTCATCTGGGTGGCCTTTCTCACAGTACGCTGGAGGACTTTCCATGGGTGCACTGCTCATGGCGACAGCGTTCATTGTACTGACCCCCTGTAAAATAAATAAAGAAGGAAATAAAGAAATGGAGAACACGATGTATTTTTTCTCAGCTATGCTTCGTAATGGTGTAAAGAGTAAATGATGGATCACAAAGAGGAAAAACTGTTGGTGTTGGTCATACACTATGTAGACCTTGAGTTAGCCTAGTGGTTACTGTATCCGCCTCTCAACCGGGAGATCGTCAGTTGTACTCACGGTCGGGTCGTGTGTGTGTGGTGACGATTAACTGAAATGGCTGAGCTGCATTACTGGAAGATGTCGCACACTCTGAGGAGATGCTCTTTCAGTGAGCTTCACTTCCACAACTAAAAGATTTATAAACTTCTGTTCCTCATTGAAGATGGACTTTTCAACCAAACAGGCGTGTTGGGATTTTATTCAATCAAAAAAGATCGATCAAAAAACTAAAATGTGTTTGGTGTGTAAACGTGACTCTGGATTCTTCAGTGCTGTGGCGCTTCATAACGGCGTCCTGCAGGTTTCTCTTACCGGCTGAGGTTGTTGTGCTGGATAGGAATTGACCACAGGAACATACATCTCAGGGTTCTGAACCACATTGACGATGCTCAGCTGTTGGACACAATCACAGAGCTTCAGTTACACAATAATAAAATATACACATCACAACAGTTCAAACTGTTCACTACACTTCCAATACTCGATATTAATCCCAGTGAAATATAAAGGTCGCATTCGTTGCTGTCATGAATCTCAGAACATGGCTGAACCAGATTCCATTTCCTAACAGCTACAGACATTTCCTGGCTCAAGGTCATCATGCTTCTAACACTGTGTGAGTGTTCAAGCAAACTTGGCTGTCTGAAGCCAGAAATAAAATGAATATTTGCTGAAAGCTGTCTACAAAAACGGACAGGAAATTAAAAAATGGAAGGAACGTAGAGCTTCACTGAACAGCTGACCTTCTATTCCAGTGAAGGCTTTTTCACCGGGTGGGTTTAATCAGTGAAAGATGTAACCGAGTGTCCAGACAGCTGAGTTAGCTTGGAGCTGAGCTCTGATGAGTTTATTGTGAACAGACAGTAGCAGGGCAAAGCATGTGTTCGGATATCAAATCAAGCAATCATGTCTGTTTATCAGCTTGCCATCTCCTGAGAATGAAAGCTATGTGACACATGACAATATTGCATCTTTTACTAAAAAAAAAACCTTACGGTTGGTTCACTGGAGCAGACGGCTTTGCAGGTGAAAGCTGAAACTGCAATAGAGACGGCAAACTGGAGCACAGAGAAAACCAGCAGAACGCCGGTGATTCCATGGCTATAGCTCTGAAATGAAGATCCACCATCACAAAAAAAATACGTCAAAAAGTCTTGCCACTTAGTCACTTTGTTTGTTTGTTCAGAACTGTATGTTTTTGGATTAAAATATGCAGAAAATATTTTAACTTTTTTAAAATTATGATTTGTGTGTGTTTTATATATATATATATATATATATACACCATATAGGGGGTGGCATGGTGGTGTAGTGGTGTAGTGGTTAGCGCTGTCGCCTCGCAGCAAGAAGGTTCTGGGTTTGAGCCCCGTGGCCGGCGAGGGCCTTTCTGTGCGGAGTTTGCATGTTCTCCCCGTGTCTGTGTGGGTTTCCTCTGGGTGCTCCGGTTTCCCCCACAGTTCAAAGGCATGCAGGTTAGGATCATTGGTGGCTCGAAAATGACTGTAGGTGTGAATGGTTGTTTGTCTTTGTGTGAGCCCTGCAATAAAATGGTGACTTGTCCAGGGTGTACCCCGCCTCTCGCCCATAGTCAGCTGGGATAGGCTCCTGCTTGCCTGCGACCCTGTAGAACAGGATAAAGCGGCTAGAGATAATGAGATGAGATGAGTTTTCTTGTTTGTTTGTTTTTTGTTTGTTTGTTCCCAATGTAACTCAAAAAGTAATGAACAGATTTGGATGAAATTTGGAGGAAAGTTGATCCATGGGCTGAGGAACAATTGATTAAATTTTTATCCAAATCCAGATATGTATGTATGCGGATCCAGGATTTTTTTTTTTTGCCTGTTCCCAACATAACTCGAAAAGTAGTGAATGGATTTGGATGAAATTTGGTGGACAGCTTGAGCATTATCCTTTGTTCAAGATATGATTTTTATCTTGATCCAGATCAGGATCCAAATTCTGATATAATCAGTTGAAATCTGTGTCTTCAATAGTCCCATACATGTATGGATCAACATCCCAGATGAGTATATCCTAATATGTGGCTTGGTGGAGCCCTTCTCATTTTATTTGTATTGTTTTTAATTTATTTTATTTGGGTATGTTCTTCCATTACACACCTCATGCTAAAATAGCAATAAATAAATAAATCATACCATTGCAAGATACCAATTCCTGCAATCATCCTCTCCATAGTAGCAGGATCTGAACATTGATAAAATCACCAAAGTTATGGAAAGTATGATGATGGCAATTCCTGCAGCTATCGTGCTCAAAATATTGACCACCATCGTGGCTTTCACCTGCGGGGAAAAAAAGGAGTAAAATAAATAAGTATATAAATAAACATTAAAAAACCCATCAGACCCCAGCTAGTTCTCAATCAGAAGCCATAAAAATTCTAGAAATGAAACTCAAACTGAAGGAACAAGAGCAAACATTTAACATAAATTTCCATCAGCAGTCGGCTCATCCACAGTAAGCCTTTTTTTTTATAATTACAAAGTGATTTCAGCGATGTACTTTATGTTAAACATAAACATTTTCTTTATGGATTTAAATTAAAATTGTTTAATGATTTATTGATTTATTTTTTGAATCAAATACTTATCTGAAGCGGTCTGTCCTGTTTCATTTTACTAGCTCCATTTACAGTGTCTTGCATAATATTCACCCCCTCCTTCAACTTTTTACCCATGTTCTTCATATATGAAATATAAACACAAATCAAATGTAGGACTTTTATCAGAAATGTTCTGTTTCTCTGGAAACTTCACGTAATTCACTCCATCTGCCATGAACAGACTGCAGTCACTCCCTGAACTCTGATACAGTACATGATTTCTAATTAGTGAGAGGATTCATATTCATATCCATGTTCAGGCAAATGACGATAACTCCGCCTCTCACCAATTAAAATCTTACTCATGAATTTTTCTTCTTGAATCCAATATTCCACACCCTAAAAAAAATCCTTCTTAGGGTTCTTAAAATTTGTTGTTGTTTTTTTCCAACATGGACATCATCCGTTTTCTTGGACTCGTGGTTTCATTTCAATGTTATACTTGGTCATTTATTTATTGAGGAAAATGATCCAATATTACTTATCTGTGAGTGGCAAAAGTATGTGAACCTTTGCTTTCAGTATCTGGTGTGACCCCCTTGTGCAGCAATAACTGCAACTAAACGTTTGCGATAACTGTTGGTCAGTCCTGCACACCGGCTTGGAGGAATTTTAGCCCGGTCCTCCGTACAGAACGGCTTCAACTCTGGGATGTTGGTGGGTTTCCTCACATGAACTGCTCGCTTCAGGTTCTTCCACAACATTTCCATTGGATTAAGGTCAGGACTTTGACTTGGCCATTCCAAAACATTAACTTTATTCTTCTTTAACCATTCTGTGGTAGAATGACTTGTGTGCTTAGGGTCATTGTCTTGCTGCATGATGCACCTTCTCTTGAGATTCAGTTCATGGACAGATGTCCTGACATTTTCCTTTAGAATTCATTGGTATAATTCAGAATTCATTGTTCCATCAACGATGGCAAGCCGTCCTGGCCCAGATGCAGCAAAACAGGCCCAAACCATGATACTACCACCACCATGTTTCACAGATGGGATAAGGTTCTTATGATGGAATGCAGTACTTTCCTTTCTCCAAACATAACGCTTCTCATTTAAACCAAAAAGTTCTATTTTGGACTCATCCATCCACAAAACATTTTTCCAATAGCCCTCTGGCTTGTCCACATGACTTTTAGGAAACTGCAGACGAGCAGCAATATTCTTGTTGGAGAGCAGTGGCTTTCTCCTTGCAACCCTGCCATGCACACCATTGTTGTTCAGTGTTCTCTTGATGGTGGATTCATGAACATTAGCATTAGCCAGTGTGAGAGAGGCCTTCAGTTGCTTAGAAGTTACCCTGGGGTCCTTTGTGATCTCGCCGACTATTACACGCCTTGCTCTTGGAGTGATCTTTGTTGGTCGACCACTCCTGGGGAGGGTAACAATGGTCTTGAATTTCCTCCATTTGTACACAATCTGTCTGACTGTGGATTGGTGGAGTCCAAACTCTTTAGAGATGGTTTTCTAACCTTTTCCAGCCTGATGAGCATCAACAACGCTTTTTCTGAGGTCCTCAGAAATCTCCTTTGTTCGTGCCATGATACACTTCCACAAACATGTGTTGTGAAGCTCAGACTTTGATAGATCCCTGTTCTTTAAATAAAACAGGGTGCCCACTCACACCTGATTGTCATCCCATTGATTGAAAACACCTGACTCTAATTTCACCTTCAAATTAACGGCTAATCCTAGAGGTTCACATACTTTTGCCACTCACAGATATGTAATATTGGATCATTTTCCTCAATAAATAAATGACCAAGTATAATATTTTTGTCTCATTTGTTTAACTGGGTTCTCTTTATCTACTTTTAGGACTTGTGTGAAAATCTGATCATGTTTTCAGTCATATTTATGCAGAAATATAGAAAATTCTAAAGGGTTCACAAACTTTCAAGCACCGGTGTACTCTTCATTTTAGGGTGGCTTAAACTGTGATTATAGGTCACATTTCAATATACTGGAGGAGCATATGTAATTAATAGCGAAATTAATTCGTAAAGTAAATTAAAAGATAGAAAGCATTAATTTAATTCACTCAGCAATTCAATAAAGAATCGATATAAGACAAATTGCTTTTCATCCATTTCTGTGTGTGTGTGTGTGGGTGTGTCCACACGAAAGAAGGTAATGCTGTTGGTGTAAAAATGCTGTTGGTGTTTACCTACCACACAGTGATTCAGTTTGTTGTTTGCTGCAACAGCCAGAGAACCAGCGCTGATGTGCTGCAAGTGCAGAAATATATATATATTTTCCCCCTGAAACTGACACTGAATAATATACACATAAAAGTCAAGAAAACTGAAGAAGCCTTACCAACAGTGAGCCAACCCAGAACACGACTCCAGAGAACACGCTGATGCTGGGAGGAGAGATCGCGAGCACGATACCAAACAAGATCATCAACACACCGACCATTATTTGGACAGTCTGTGGTTAAAAACAAAAAACAGAAACACACAAATAAACTTGCAGTATTTTTGCAAACTATATTCATGTTTCTTATGCAAAGTATTTGTAGTGAAGAACAAATAAATGATCACACTCGGTAGACGTATCAGACGCTCGCTTTGAAAATTGTCCATGCAGACGCTCATCTAAGTTTCCAAACCTGTTATTGATTAACTCTTGAATATTTTCTATCATGAATCCTCTCATTAAAAAGCTTATAATCTCTGCTTTCCACAGAAATGTATCTGGTTAAGATGTGTTCAGTGCTTTCGGAGTAACGGCAGGTTGAAGTCGGTACAACAGAGTAAAATCTCCGCTCACGGGACGTCAGGAAACTGCCGGTGCTTTTCTTTTTGAGTCACGGGAAAGTTGTCAGGCTCTCTCTCTCTCTCTCTCTCTCTCTCTCTCTCTGTCTCCTGATCGATTTCCCCCTGGATTACTCATCAGTATCAATCAGATCACTTTTATAGCGTTGTTCTCTCGCTCTCATTGTTTCTGATGAAGGATTCAGCAAAATTTTCCCTCTGCTAGTTTTGAGACTTTGAAGTGAGTTTTCAGAGCTTTACTGACTTTTTTTTTTTTCAAATCAAACTGATTCATGTAAATAAATAACTATTTTCGAACAAAACTGGAGTTGTTTTGATGAAACATATTGAGATCTTAGTGGTTGCAGTGAGATTTTAAGAAACGTAAGCATCAATTCAGTTCAGTTAATGTGAATTGTTTATTGGATGTGGGTCAGACAGTTTTTTCGAGGTTCGCCTTGAAAGCTGTGAATATTAACCGAAATAATCATTTATATTCTTTCATATAAACACTAGTCGGCCCTACTGAGAAATACAAAGACCTACAGAGCACAAAGAGGGGATTAGAAATAACCTTTTATGACTTTTTTATTTTAATAGAGAATGGTAGATGTGAGATGTTCAGTGCTTATTGATGCAGATTTTATAAATAACATAGATTTCTCCTTCTTTGTGATGTATAAATGAGAGTTATGATCACCTTTATACTGCACAAATAAAGCCATTTGGTGAAACTTTGAAGAAGAGAGTGGACTGGTTTAATGGCTTACCTAATTAGCATAATTAATGCTAATTGAATACTAATTTACATAATTAGTTTTTATTAATTTTTCAAATGTTGTAGTCACTATACAACCATTTATGTGCTGCCAATTTCCATGTAAATATCTTGAAAAATAGAAAAGTTATTAAGAAAAAAACCCTTTTGTTCTGATTGGATGTGATCCTCATACAGTTTTCTAAAAATTAAACCATTTCTTCATCCTTTGATTTGTAATATCTCAAGAACGGATAAACATATTTTAATTCTGTAAAAAGTCTGTTGTTCTGCATTCAATTCTGAATTCAATGAGACAAGTTTCAAGTTGCACAATTTGGATTTTATTTGAATTTTCACCTGATATGCCCAACCACACTCATTTACATCACCGAGCCAAAACATGATGACCATCACAGGTGTCCTGTAATGACGGCACGTGTCAGTGTGTACGATGTACTCGACTCGACGGTAAGTGACAGTCGGTTCTTGGTGTCGATGTGTTGGATATGGGACACGGTGCTGAGGGTAATGAAGACAATCCCATCTGCTCCAAACCAACAAGAGGGCTACTGGAAAGGTTACTGATGATTAATGACGATTAGGAGGAATGAGGCACGACACACTGCTGACTATGAAGCTGTGTATCTGCAGGACCAGTCACCGACCCCATGCTGACCCTTGTGCCCTGAGAAAGCATCTACAATGGGCATGAAAGTGTCAGAACTGGACCTTGAAGCGATGGAAGCAGGTCACCAGGAAGCACCAGGATGCACAATGTGAAGAAGAAAAGCTGGTGTGATGCTCCCTGGGGTCCTGCATTCACCTCGTACATTCCTGAGGACCAGGTACACCCCTTCACTGCACATTGGAAATGGTTTGAGGAACATGATGAAGAGCTCCAGGTGGTGTCCTGGATCTGCTGATAACGTCTTGCTGCCAGACTCCACAGCACACCTTCAGAGGTCTTGTTGTAGATTCTTTGTCTCAGTGAGTCAGAGCTGTTTTTGCGGCACGCAGATGACCAACAGCAAATTTGACAGGAGGTCACACAGTTTTGGCTCGCTGGTGTAAAGGATGTTTTCTTTTTAGTTAATTTTTTTATGTAATAAAATAAAATGGAAAGATGATATCAAATAGTCTTAGAAAAAGTTTATATTTTTTAGGTTATTTATATTAATATTTACAGAATTAATTAAAAATGTAATCAGATTTTATTAATGTATGAATTTCATTTAGGCTTAAATGTATTTTATGTGTCATTATTATTTTTAAATATATTGTAATTATATTATAATAATAATTACTGTTTTGCTTCATATCTGGTTACACTGCGTTAATTTATTTTTTTATTTTGAATTACTTTTTTTACTGTCTGTTTTCCTATTTATTTTATTATTCCATATTTGTGTATTCATTTGAGAGGTTAAAATATTTTATTCAGTAATTTAATATGAACAATGTGAAGAAAAACACCAAAGTTTTTATGTTCATTTTTTTGAGGTTAGTTATTGCATTTTCTTGTTAAATAATGTCTGACACTTAAAAAACCATTTAGATTAAATAATAATAATAATAATAATAATAATAATAATAATAATAATAATAATTATTATTATTATTATTATTATTATTATTATTATTATTATTATTATTATTAATTTATTTATGATGTAATTGTATAACTTACTCCCAGAGCTTTCGGTTCTCCTTTCAGGAATTTCTGCAGTGGGCTGATTGTCTGACAGGGATTTTGTCCGGCTGTAGTCGGGGCTGTTGATGATGGAAGAACGTCAGTGACGATGGTGTAGCCACTTCCCACATTAGTGAGCGGGATCGAAGCGCTGGCCATCTTTAATAAAGCACCTCTGTGTGATTAATCTGTGAACAAAAAAACACTTTCACTATCAGTGTGATGGGATAATGTGAGACGAAACTGGAGTAGAAATGACAACATCATTAAAATGTTATTTCTTGGTTCTGGACAGGTTTTTAAATCAACTCCAAGAGTCTAATGTTGTTTCTGAGGCTTTAAAGAGAAAATAATATTTATATAAAGTTAGAAGAAGCGGAAGAAAAAGGAGAAGTGGAAGAAAAAGAAGAAGAGGAAGAGAAGGGTGGAAAATTTGAGGAACTGTATTTTGTTACTGGGCTTACAAAGAACTTGTTGCGAATCTCAAAGGTCCATTCCATGTGTGCTTTAAAAATAGGGACATAAAGACAATCCACTATTATTTCATTGTTACACTGATGGAAACATATAAAATAAGGAGTCTTCTTTGGCCCCCTAGAAGCCATATATGCGTGTATATTTGTGTCATGGCTCAGGTGGATAAAGCGCCACACCATAAATCTGGGGACCTGGGGTCAATTCCAAACTGAGGTCATGACCCGAGGTCATTTCCCGATCCCTCCCCGTCTCTTGCTCATTTCCTGTCTCTACACTGTCCTATCCAATAAAGTTGAAAAAAGCCCCCCAAAATAATGGCTTAATTTCATGGTATCTCAGATATATTGCTTTTGCTGGATGATGTAACTGAGTAAATGTCTGAACTTTATTTGGTGTTAATCAGAGTCATTTTAATTGATGGCAGGTGTGAACCCAAAAAGACTGAATGCTGTCATTAAAGCAAAAGGTGCTTCAAGAAAGTATTAAAGGGTGTGCACACTTATGCAACCAGCTTAATTGTATGTTTTTTTTTACTTTTTATGTTTGATCCCCAAACAGATTTGTTTGTTTTTCAATTGAATTGTACAGGTTATAGGTCACATTAATGCTGGGAAAAGTTTTGAAATTATTTATCATGGTTTCATTTTTTGCACATCAGAAAAACTCATCATTTTACCGGAGTGTGTAAACTTTTTATATCCACTGTATTCCATTCAGCTACTCGCCTTTGACTCGTTCAGTATCATGCTAGCTGAATGGAATATATCTGATAGACCATGAAAAAAAGCCAGACATTATTATTATGCCACTCAGATCCGTGATGTATTTTGTCTGAAAAATGCAAGTTTTTCCACATGAGAAGATAAACTTCACATCTTCAATCCAACATGTAATTTTCTTTTTATTATATTGACACATTCACAAACAAAAAAAAAAGCAATTTTATCAAAACAATTCCTCGATTTCCTCAAGAGTGAGAATAGTGAGACATATTCAATATCCTGGAAATAGTTTCTATGAAAAGTACGAGTGGTGAGAGGACTTGTGTGAAAATCTGATGATGTTTTAGGTCATATTTATGCAGAAATATAGAAAATTCTAAAGGGTTCATAAACTTTCAAGCACCACTGTATGTGTTGAAATGGTTACAGGTTTTCTGATATTCATGTCTCTGAGCTGGGAAGCTTAAAGCTGATAAATTACAGTGAAGGAAGACCTTGCAAAAGGTTCACAGTTTAAGTACGTTTAATAAATAAATAACCAGGACTGATGAGTGTAAACAGTGCTAACGGGAATTTGATAACATCCCACCTTCTAAACGGACGTGGATCAGAGCCCTGAGGGCAAAGAGTCCAGAAGGTTGGATGACTTTTTTTTTTTACATTTTAACATTTTTTTTCAACATATTAGATGTGACCTTACATTAATTTCATCAAATCAAATCAGTTGAAAATATTTAATTTTTATAATCAAATGCATTTAAAAGTAACTCCGGAAAACTTTTTTTTTTCTTCTTCTGTCTGGCTACATCCATTTTTAACCAAGACTTTTTAACACATTATTTATACTTTCACTTCAGTATCATTTCTCAGTATTGTGTCCAATCCTGAAAATAACCATTTTATTTACACTGAACTTGTCATTTGAGGTAAAACTATGGAGTAAAATTCTACACAGTCACCCAGTTTGCAAGACAAAACCACAAAAGAAGCCATTTTAAAACATTTTTCACTCCTTTACCTCTCTTAAAAGAAAACACTGATCTGCTCCTGTTACATGTCTGTTAAAAACAATAGAAATCATTTAGTTTAATAAAGACAAAAAGGCTTATTTTACCTCCTGTCCTTTAGCAGTGCAGTCTCTCTCTCTCTCTGCGACTAAACACTTTCATTTTGTCAGTGTACTGTTATCCTAAACTCCTCCTATTCTTCAGAAATGTTTACAGGTCCAGTGACGCAGATTTCCTGCCTCGAGATTGAGCCGAGATGCAAGACCCGAATGAAAAAAAGAAAAGAAAAAAAATCCCACAAAGCTGTTGTGCAACCAGATGTGATGTCTGAACATGACACAGAGCTCCAGAGAGAATCAGAGCCAAGCCTGCTGAATTGGGCACTTTCACACCAAAGGTTGCCTTAAAAGTCCCAAAAACAGTTGAAAATGAACTTCAATGTAATGCAAAAATCCATCTTGAATTCCATAGAATACATATTGGGTAACATGTACCTCAAGTATCAAGGCTACAAGTCATTTCAAATTCCAAAATTTATTAGTTTTAACATAGCAGGAAGGTAAAATTCACAAATTTGGATTTTTTTACATTATCATTCAGATTTAAGCCTAATTGGTGGATTGAGTCCCCTACATTCCACCTAATTATTGCAGAGATGTTAATGGAACAAAGAGACACCAAAATATTTATCAATGGTGGACATATTTTGGAAAATCTAGTTTTTGGTGAATTTTTTCAGTCTATTTTAGGAGTCACTTCACATATCAATAGAGCTAGAAATGAGAAATAGGTCCAGGAAATCAGCTAAAATGCCTTTTTAGAAAGATACACCAATCTGGTAGGTGACTAGAAAATTTCAACTTCATACTGTATCTACTTTCCGGTCACCGCGCAAATCAAATCAGGTCACAAAATCCATATTTCTGTTCAGGAGAGGACAGAATGTTTAACATCACTTTTCAAATGAAAAATTACTCAGGAAAACTATGGCAACAATTTTGAACATGTTTTCTGATTGAAAAAAGAACCTTTTGGACAGTTTCTTGGACCATTATATTATTTCTTGGACCTTTACAATAATGAAGGTTTATTTATCCTTATTATCCTAAAAGTACTTAACATATAAGTTAGCAATTTACATCCAAAACACCTGGAGCCACAAATTTCATATGTTAAACTATGCATTTGATGAGAGCGAACATTTAACATCTAGTCAGTGAGAGAGAATTAATAGTGTTGGGAGTCTTGGGCATTTGTTCAGGAGAGGACATTTTTCTTTAACGCTTAATTTTCTCAGAAAATTAACCAATATTGTAACCTGGGCACATTTACGGTACATCCAAATTATTTGACTTGTCTGACCGACAGGTCTTTGTTTGTACTAGTACTAGTCCCCAGATGGTAACTTTGAGGTGAAAGTTCTTTCTCAAATTGCCACCTAGTTCAATCTCAGAAGTTCCTCATCTGTCTATTCTCGCTTTCCTACACATCAGTAGAAAAACCTGTCAAGAAGGCTTTCATGCTTGTTATAACTCTGATAAATCCAGTGTGAGGAGAATTTAAACAAAGTTGTTTTATAAACCTCACTTCCTTTTGCCAGTTGGAAGTGGTAAAACTATGAGTCACAATTAACGACATTGTCAGTAACTCCACTGAAAACACACAAACTACAAACATGGACACTCAGAACTACATTCCCCAAGAACCACAGTGCCGTCTGTCACCTGAGTACTAATTACAGCTGTCACACATTCCCCTAATCAGCACTCCACCTACTTAAGTCACACTCACACAACACCCCAGTGCAAAGTATCATCCTGTTTGCCCAATACATGCCAAGTCTTGCATTTTCCCATTTGTCTCTGTTTTCTGATGTTTTGCTTGTGCTATACTACTACGATTCCTGCCTCGCCTATTCTATGTTGTTTGCCGATCGCCTGACCTATGCCTGTTTCCTGACCTCGCTTCTGTATTGGCTTTGTCGACCATCTACTTCCCCACTCTCCTCTGTGCATACATTAGTAAGTGCCTGAATTCTGACAAGATACTTCACAGTTATGGATGTAGCAGATGATGCGAAGCAGACGGCTTTAAATGCTCAGGAAGGCCTATTAGGAGAACATCAACAGATGCTAGTGGACCTCAACACCCGCATGTCGCAGCTAGCAACTGTGATATTGCAGGCCCTCCTACAGTGCCCTGAGTCCCTCTTCAGCTCTGCACTACAACTTCCACCTCCAGGGAAATTTGCCAGAGACCCCACCGAGTGCAAGGGTTTCTTGCTTCAGTGTTCAATGTATTTCACTACCATGCCTACCCTTTCTGACAAGCACAAGATTGATAAGTTTATTACTTTACTCACAGGCAAAGTGCTGCGCTGGGCCAGTGCAATTTGGGACAAAGAACAAGATCAGTCGATTTCCTATGAGCAATTCTTCTCCATGTTTAAAAGAGTTTTTAACCACGAACCAGAGGGAATTGAAATCGGAGAGAGTCTGTTAACCATTTTGCAAGGTTCCCAAAGTGTAGCAGAATATGCTCTTGATTTCAGAACAATAGAGTGGTGAGTGGATGGGACGAACCCGCTTTGAAAGCTGTTTTCTGCCAGGGTCTACACCCCGCAGTTCTAAGTGAACTCACCTGCCATGATGAATGGCTCACTTTGGACTCGCTGATGGATCTAGCGATTCAACTGGATCATCTGCTGACTCACAGACCCTTCATTCAGGAAAGCGCTAAACCTGACACGAACTCCAATGACAGTGCTCCCATGGAGGTTTCACATACTAGGCTCTGTCGATCTGAGCGTGAGAGGAGAAGAAGGGAGAGATTGTTTTTACTGTGGAAACTCAGGACATCGACTGAATAACTGTCCCATTCATCATCCCCGTAAGTCGGCAGTAGAAGAGCCTACATGCACAGCGAGTCCGGTAAGAAGATTTAACTCTAAATCCTTTAAAGTTCCAGTACTATTAAAGCTCACGGATACCACGCACACACTCTGTGCTTTCACTGATTCAGGAACAGAAGGAAACCTTATCAGTGGTGCAGAAGTTCAACCTGCCAACAACCCTTTTGCAAAGCGCACTCAACATCCAGACCATAGATGGAGGACCTAAAGGAGATGGCCTAGTCACCACTAGGACCACATCTATTCACATTCAGGTGGGAGCTCTTCATTCAGAGCACATCTCCCTTTATGTCACCACCACTGACAATCACAATCTTATCCTTGGTTACCCTTGGCTTCAACTTCATGACCCACTGATATCCTGGCAGAATAAGGAAATCCTCCAATGGTCTTCCACCTGCTTCCAGAATTGCATTTCACACCCATGAATCAACCTCACCTCCACCTCTGTGGAAAGCCCTCAACTAGACTCCCTGGACAAGGTTCCAGAATGTTACAAGGACTTACTGGAGGTCTTCAGCAAGGGAAAGACATGTGGATTACCACCACATCGACCTTATGACTGCACCATAGATCTACTGCCGGGCATGTCACCACCTCATGTATGCATATATCCTTTGTCCTAGAAGGAGCAAGTGGCCATGGAGGAATACATTCAGGAGGCTATTAAGCAGGGTTACATCCGACCATCCAAGTCTCCAGCTTCTGCAGGCTTCTTCTTTGTTGAGGAGAGAGGAGGTGGACTTTGGCCCTGTATAGATTATCGTGGACTTAACCAAGTCTCTGTTAAGTATCAATATCCTCTTCCTCTGGTTCCTGCGGCCCTAGAGCAGTTAAGATTGGCCAAAGTCTTTTCAAAACTTGATGTGAGAAGTGCTTATAATTTGATCCGGATCAAAGAGGGCGATGGGTGGAAGACCGCCTTTAGCACTACCACCAGCCATTTTGAATCCCGGGTAATGACGTATGGTCCTTCTTCAGCGGCCTATGTGTTCCAGTGTCTTATCAGTGATGTTCTACGGGACATGCTGGGTAAGTATGCCATCACATATATCGATGATGTCTTAATCCACTCTCCTGATGAGAGCAGTCACCAAGAGTATGCTGACATGTATTACAACATCATCTCAAAAATCACCTCTATGTCAAGGCCTAGAAATGTGAGTTTCATCAGAAACACATCTTCCTGGGGTACATCATTAGTGCTGAAGGAGTCAGCATGGACTCCTTGAAATTATCCGCAGTGACCTCTTGGCCGACTCCTACCTCCATCAGGGAACTTCAGCGCTTCCTTGGTTTCACCAATTTCTACCACCAGTTCATTAGTGGTTTTGGTACCATCACTAACCCCCTAGCCATGCTACTTAAGAAAGGACCCAGATGCCTCCAGTGGAATCCCTGGGCCGAAGAAGCGTTCCAGCATCTCAAAAAGTCCTTCACCACTGCTCCAGTCCTACAGCATCCAGACCGTACCAGACCTTTCACTGTAGAAGTGGATGCATCGGACACGGGAGTAGGGGCAATCCTATCCCAACACTTCAGTGAAAAACAAAAGCTCCATCCCATAGCCACCTTCTCCAAGAAGCTCTCCTCTGCTGAGAAGAATTATGACATTGGCAACAGAGAACTGCTGGTCATAAAATTGGCCCTAGAAGAATGGAGACACTGGCTTTCGGGAGCTATGCACCCCATCATTATCCTCACCGATCACAAGAATCTTGAGTACCTCAAGTCAGCCAAGAGGCTGAACCCTTACCAAACCAGGTGGGCCTTTTTCTTCACCAGATTTAACTTCACCATTTCATTTTACCCTGATTCCAAGAACACTAAGGCAGATGCACTTTCTTGAAGTTTCAGTTCAGCACACCAAAAGTCCATCAGTCACCCCATTCTTCCATCTCAATGCTTCGTACAGTTCATCACATGGGACCTTGACAGAGAGATAAGACATTCCCAACCATCTACATTACCTGACAATCTACCACCCGGCCTGCTCTATGTGCCAAAAACCGTTTCGAGGTCGTCTCATTACTTGGGCTCATTCATCTCCCATCACAGGTCATCCAGGCAGCCAGCATACACACCTAATGCTTAGAAACAAGTATTGATGGGAAAATATGCTGACCGGCATTAACCAGTACATCGCCTCTTGTTCCACATGTGTTCAGGCCAAAGTTCCCAGAATGCCTCCCGCTGGCAAGTTATGTCCTCTGCCAACACCTCAAAGACCATGGGCACATATTGCTATAGACTTCATCACCGACCTTCCCTCGTCTGAAGGCAACACAGCCATCATAGACTCTTTCTCGAAAGGTCTCAAGCTTATCCCCTCTACCAGCCATCCCCAGTGCATTTCAAACAGCTGAGATCCTCTTCCAGCATGTGTTTAGATACTACCATATCCCAGAAGACATTGTCAGTGATCGGGGCTCCCAATTCATCTCTCGTTTCTGGATAAGTTTCATGGATCGACTCGGGGTATCAGTTAGCCTTACCTCCAGCTACCACCCCCAGTCCAATGGGCAAGTTGAAAGGGCTAACCAATAATTCAGCTGCTTCCTCAGAATTTTTTGCATGTGCAATCAGGGGGACTGGGCACGTTATCTCCCATGGGCTGAGTATGCACAAAATTCTCTGAGACATTCTGCTACACAGCTAATACCATTTCAGTGTATACTTGGCTACCAGCCTCCCTTATTCCCTTGGGATGACACTCCTAGCCAAGTCCAGTCAATGGAGGATTGGTTCACATGCAGCCAAAGCATATAGGAGGAGGTTGACCAATGTCTCGAAATGGTCAATACCAAATATAAGGAATATGCAGACAAACACCGAGGAGACAACCCTAACTTTTCTCCTGGCAACAGAGTGTGGGTGGCCACAAAGAACCTCCGAGAACCCAACATTTGCAAAAAACTCCAGCCATGTTACATTGGGCCTTTTAAAATCCAATTGAAAATCTGTGGGGTGACCTGAAGAGGGCTGTGCACAAGAGACGCCCTCGCAATCTGACAGATTTGGAGCGCTTTTGCAAGGAAGAGTGGGCAAATATTGCCAAGTCTAGATGTGGCAGGCTGATAGACTCCAACCCCAAAAGACTGAATGCTATAATTAAATCAAAAGGTGCTTCAACAACGTATTAGTTTAAGGATGTGCACACTTATGCAACCACCTTATTGTACATGTTTTTATTTTTTATTTTTCCCCCAACAGATTTATTTGATTTTCAATTGAATTGTACAGGTTATAGGTCATGTTAAAGGTGAGAAAAATTTTGAATTTATTCATTGTGGTCTCAGATTTTTCTGATGTAAAAAAAAAAAAATCATTTTAACGGGGTGTCTACACATTTTTTATATCCACTGTAGTAACTCATATAATCACTCTTTCCAAGAATGGTGACGAGAAAAGCATCTCAGCATGCAACAACAAACAGAAGAACACACTGGGTTCCACTCCTGCAGCCAAGAACAGGGATCTTAGACTCAGGAACAAGTTCCTGTTAAAGTGGCCAGTGAGTGTAGATGTAGTGAAAATTGCAGAGTAGGACACAAAGTGCTGATAAACATCCTTTTTCTCAAACATCTTTGTCTCCTATGTTGCAGTTTTCATTTCCTCTAACTCAGTGAAGATGTTGCAGTGAAGCTGAAGCACTTTCAGGCATTATAATCAAGTGCAGCTTAAAGGACCACAATTTGACTCACAGTAGAGTGACACCTGATTTAAAATGCCTGAAAGATTTTCCAAAACGGAGAGGAATTGACCGATTTTTGTAGAACTGCTCATTAAGGCTTAATTAACCTGTAACTTCATTAATAATTATAATGAAGCAAATCTGGGTAGAAGTTATATGCACCCTAGGTACCCCTACCTTCCTGCTAGAAAGAATCAAAATTGGTGAATTGAGAGAGAAGTGATTAGTGTGGAAACTGCTCATTAGGGATTGATTAATTACTCCATATCTTCATTATTAATTGCAATTATGCAAATTTAGGTAGAAGCCATATGCACTCCAGGCAGACCTACCTTTCTGCCAAAAAGAATAAACATTGATGAATTGAGAAACAAGAAGTGATTTTCATGAAATGTGGACGACTTGGATGACGGACAGCACATGATGGCATAAACCATCACTTGTCAGCTGGATGAGCTAACAGTCATTTACGAGTGATGAAAAACATGTGCAGTGAATGTATAATTTGGACAACATTTTTAAAATGAAATTTTTTTTTCCAGCAGAGAAATGCAGCTCTGTGCACAGCAAGCGGTCAGCATTTTAACACAGGAAAGCATTTTAGCATATTTATTTTCTTTGTAAAGAAATATGGTACAAGTGGCAGTGTTTAGGTTGGATTAAAAAGCAACAGGACATCATCTTCAATTTGTGTCATGTTAATGAACCTGGAATTGGTTGGAACTTATGGAACAACATATTAGTTTAAGGGTGTGCACACTTATGCAACCAGCTTATTGTCATCTCATCATCTCTAGCCGCTTTATCCTGTTCTACAGGGTCGCAGGCAAGCTGGAGCCTATCCCAGCTGACTACGAGCAAAAGGAGGGGTACACCCTGGACAAGTCGCCAGGTCATCACAGGGCTGACACATAGACAACCATTCACACTCACATTGACACCTACGGTCAGTTTAGAGGCACCAGTTAACCTAATAGCATGTCTTTGGACTGTGGGGGAAACTGGAGCACCCGGAGGAAACCCACGCGGACAACATGCAAACTCTGCACAGAAAGGCCCTTGCCAGGCACAGGGCTCGAACCCGGACCTTCTTGCTGTGAGGTGACAGCGCTAACCACTACACCACCATGCCACCCAATAATAATAATAATAATAATAATTTGTTGCCAGGCACAGCAAACCTCGCCCATTAGCACTTATGATGAATATGAAGGAAGATATCATGAAAAAAAAAAAGGTCCCCTATGGGCCCATGTGGCTCCTGATTATAAATAATGTTAATGAATGTTAATGTTAATGAACCTGGAATTGGTTGGAACTTGGAATGGATCGTGGATTATGAAGTAATTTTCTGATTTTATGAATAAAAATGCAAGCAGGCACAAACATAGAGAAGAGGAATAGTTTTATTGATGGTTTATGGACATGATCCTCCCCTGTCTGCATCACTTCCCTCTGTCTATCCCTCTCTGAGTTGCATGTCAATCCTGAGACACCAGTAAGATGCCGACCTCTTCTGTTCTTCAGACTTGCTTGATCCATCCTGATGCCCTACTTCTGGCTGGAGTCTCATCACATTGCTCCTGTATTGTGGAGGACAGCCCCATGTGGACAGTTGAAAGTCTCACTTGGAACATACCTTTGAAAACGTACAGTTTTGCTGTGATGGCTGATAACTTTTTTCACTTGAAGTCTCCATCAATGAAGTTTATAACTTCAACAAAACAGACTTCCTGTTAAAACTATAATAAATTTCCTGGTGACACAGTTGTACTTTGTGACTCTTTAGGACACAGTTATGGAAGTGAGTAATTTATAATCACGCTATCTGTTGTCACCCAGATGAGGATGGGTTCCCTTTTGAGTCTGGTTCCTCTCGAGGTTTCTACCTCGTGTCGACTGAGGGAGTTTTTTCCTTACCACCATCACCTCAGGCTTCATCATCAGGAATAAATAAATTTATTTTGGGATAAAATTATATCATATGTTTAAAGACTTTAATTTTCTGTAAAGCTGCTTTGTGATTATGTCTGGTGTTAAAAGCTGTCAGGTGCACAAGGGAGGCAGATATAAGTGCAGAAGTAAATCAGTTTAATAATAACAGTAACTATATATACACATGTAAACACAAGCATGTAAAACACACACAGGCAAACTGTCCAAATCAGCAGGCAAGACAAAAAAAAAAATTCAGGATGCTCTTTGTTGACTACAGCTCTGCCTTCAACATGGTCATCCCCCACAAACTCATCCATAAACTTTTCCAGACTTTGTTTGCACCCCACCCTCTGTGACTGGCTCCTCGACTTCCTGACTGGCAGGCCTCAGACTGTCAGGATTGGTAATTGGACTTCATCCAGCATCATCACAAACATTGGCACCCCACAGGGATGCGTCCTCAGCCCCATCCTCTACACTCTATTCACCCATGACTGTGTCGCCTCCCACAAGGACAACGTCATCCTGAAGTTCGCGGACAACACCGCAGTGATAGGACGCATCACTGGTGGTGACAAAACGCCCTACAGGAAGGAGGTGGCCAGTCTGGTGTCTTCACCTCATTGGTCACTGTTCATCCGGGAGCTTGAGGTGGAGAGGGTGAGCAGCTTCAAATGCCTGGGTGTTCACATCAGTGAGGATCTCACCTGGACACCTAACACCACACAGCTGGTTAGGAAGGCTCAACAGTGACTGCACTTTCTGAGGAGGCTGAGGAAGTTTGGTATGTTGCCCAAGATCCTCAGCAACTTTTACAGCTCCGTGATTGAGAGCATCCTGACCAATTGCATCACTGTGTGGTACAGCAGCGCTACAGCTATGGACCGCAAACATCTGCACAGGGTGGTGAAGACTGCTGAGAGGATCACCAAAACTCCACTGCCCTCTCTGCAGAGCATCTACCACTGCAGAGTCCACAGGAGAGCTGCCTCCATCCTCAAAGACCCCACCCACCCAGCATGGACTGTTCACACTTCTACCCTCAGGCCAGAGGTACAGAAGTGTGAAATGTAAGACTGTCAGACTAAAGAGCTCTTTCTTTCCCATCACCATCAGACTCCTGAACAGCTGACAAGAGTCTATAGCCATGGACTAACTCCCTGTAAACTGTCCTCGACTGTTTACATCTCTTTACATTTGTTTGCACATTACTGCCCTTTTTGCTGCTGTTCTTTGATTGTTTACAACTGGTTACATTGTTTGCACATGGTTGCACATTATTGTGCCTCTTGCTGCTGTTCCTTGACTGTTTACATCTGGTTACATAGTTTGTACATTACTGCCATTTTTGCTGCTGTTTCCTTGACTGTTTACATCTGGTTACATTGTTTGCACATTCGCACATTACTGCCCTTCTGCTGCTACATCTGATCATTGCCTTATTTTTGTATTACACTACCTATTTTGCACTACATTTACCTTTATTTTGTACTATACTGGATTTTCTTTTATTTTGTTGCTTTTGCTTTTCTTTGCTTTTATTTTTGCACTATACTGACTTTACTTTGTATTACTTCTTCTGCCTATTTAATTATTTGTATTTGGCATTCATGGTGGACAGCAAACAAAGAATTTCATTGTGCAAGAGGACATGTCCTGACTGTGCATATGACAAACACTTTTAAACTTGAACTTGAAAATGTGATAACAGGCAAAAGGGTCAGGTGAGGCACAAACAGGATATTAGAGGCAAAGCGAGAACAAGAAGAAGAAACAGGTGAAGGAATCAAGAAACCAGGAAATCAAGAACACGGGTAGAAAGGCTCAGTAATGTATACTGGCATATCGTAATACTTTGCACTAATAGTGCATCAGCACAGTCCTTAAATAGGTACACACACAGTTCCTTAATTGTGTTCAGGTGCGCGTTGTTCACGTTGTGCATGCTGGAGCCAACTCAGCGCATGTACTATCCGAGGCATGCCTTCAGGTGCACACACCACAGCATGCAGGACTGACAGAACCCCCTCCCAAAGAGCTCCCACTGGGAACGAAAATCCATCATACTTGACCCCAGTGGGGGTTCAGGCTCAGGCTCAGGACAAGACTTGGATTCTTGACTAGGAGTGGGCTTGAGTTCAGGACTTGACTTGGGCTCTGGGGCGGAATCATGCTCAGACTCCGGACTTGACTTGGGTCTTGGACTTGGCTCAGATCCAAGCCTGAAGGTGGACTCAACCTCCAGGCTGGATTCAAGCTCTGGAGACAAGTTGAGCTTTGGGCTGGACTCTGGCTCCACCTCAGGAGATGACTCAAGCTGAAGTTCTGGAACTGGTTTGGACACAGGGCTGGAAATGTTCTCAAGCGCCGAAGATGACTTGGGCTCAGGGGATGACTTAAGCTCTGGAGGTGGCTGGAGCTCTGGACTGGACTCTGGCTCAAGCTCTGGAGAAGACTCAGGTAGCAGTTCAGGAACTGGCTTGGACTCAGGCTCAAGGCTGTATTCAGGCTCTGTAGAGGACTCAAGCTCTGGACTAGATTTGGACTGTGAACTTGATTCGAGTTCACACTCAGGATTTGGCTTGGACTCCAGACTTGGTTCTAGCTCAAACTCCAGACTTCACTTAGACTCAGAACTGGACTCAGGCATGGGCTCGGGCTCTGTCAGCATGTTACTTCCATCCTGGTTAGGACCTAGCAACTCAGACTAAAACTGCTGTAATAGTCCCAAATGAGTTCGTTGATCTTCTCTGGTACATGGTATGTTGTTAAAGCTGTTGAAACAAGCTTGTGTGGAATGGATCTGTAGGCATTGGCAAGGTCAAGCCAAATAACTGCCAGGTTCCCTCGGTTTCCCCTTGCCTCCCTTATCAACTGAGTGACCACTCTTGTGTGTTCTAAACAGCCCAGTATGCCTGGAACTCCTCCCTTCTGCACTGTTGTGTCAATATAGGAATTCCTCAGGAGGTACTCAGTTAGCCTGTTAGCAAGAATCTTGAAAAAGATCTTGCCTTCCAGGCTGAGCAGGGAGATGGTGCGAAACTGTGAGATGCTGCTTGCATTCTCCTCCTTAGGTATCCAGACACCTTCAGCATATCGCCCCTGCTTGGCTATCTTTCCCTTCCACCATACTACCTTGATAAGTCTCCATAGCCTCTCAAGGAGTCTCAGACAATGTTTATAGACTTTGTATGGCACTCCACTTGGCCCTGTGGCTGCACTGGTCCGAGCAGCTCTCACTGTGCCCCTGACTTCTGCCAGGGTGGGCTCTTTGATGTTGAATGGGGTGGAGGGTTCTGGGGGTTGTAATCAGCTCTCTGCAGGGGGGCAGATCTTCCTCTCTCCTGCTGTCGCTGTATGTGTCACAGAGGTGTTGATTCATCTCCTCTTCTGGGCAGGCCAGTGTCCCTTTTCCCTTCTGCACTAGCAGCTGTTTAGTAAATCCAAATGGATTTGCTATGAAGGCAGTGCGCTTGTGAGCCCTCTCTCTGCCCCTTTTCCTGTGGCACTCAGCACGTCGAAGGGAGATAAGCTTCTGTCTTAAGTTGTTCCGAAGCTCTGTAAGGGCTGGTCTTTCCTCCTCACTTGCCTTCCTGTATTGCTGTTTTTGGGCCTTCAGTTCTTTCCTGAGCTGGGAGATCTTGGTCTCATGCCAGTTTGGCCTGACGGTGTTCTTGGCCTTTGGTTCTTTGATGCCAAATCTCTCAGTGCCAATGCTGATGATCAGAGAAGACATCAGCTGGAGTCACTGATCAACTCCCCCCCTGGACACTACTTCAAAGGTAGCATTAACGTCTTCATCCAACTGGCGCCACTCAGTCTCCTTGTGTGCAGCAGGCCATAAGATCCGGCGATGTTCCGATGGCTTGCTAGGGGCAGCATGTAGAGTGTGGAGGTTCTGGACACTGTGGGGTTGCTTCAGGTCCTGCTCCTCCTCTGTCTCACCAGGATCAATGCTAGACATTAGCTCTATGCATTGTTCAACTTGCTTCCTCCTTGTGTGGATCCTCAGGCCTCTCAGGTTCTTACAGACCTTGCCACAGAAACAGATTGCTCTTGGTGTCGATGATCCATCGCTCATGTCTTGTACCCTGAGATCCGTCTGTTTGGGATGCTCATCCCCCCCCCCCGGGCACCCCTGGGGGTATCTTTCCTTGGCACTTTCTGTAGCTTAGTGTAGGGGCTCCCTCACAGGAGCTGCAGCTCAGGGTGCTAACCCTCGCTGCCCAGGTTGTCATCTCTCTGTGCTGGCCACTGTCTCTCCAGTCGTCACCACACTACAGTATTCATGGTTGTCACCCAGCCCTTCCTGGAAGTCACTGGCAGGCCAGTAATGATAGTTCCATGAAACACCTTGACGGTGGGGCTTGGACACATAGTCAGTGATGAACCCAGGGTCATTGGGTGTTTCGGGTCTGACATCATCAGACACCCTCACCTGGGCAACCCAACCAGGGATGATCAGTCCCCGGTTTGTGGCCAAGCAGTGCGCTATGCCATGTATCTCCTCTCTTGATCCACAGCCACCTTGAGGCTTTTTCATCAGCCTCACTGATGTTTCTGGTGGATCTTCTTTCTAGCAACCCACTGATGCCAAGGAGCCTGAATGCCTGGTGCACAGATTGCCCTAGAAAACCTCTGCAGCCCACCTCAATTGGCTCACAGTGGGCCCTCCAGCCACTCTGTCTGTAGGCCTCTACCAGCTCCAGGTATTTGGCCTTCTTGCGTTTGTGGGCCTCCTCCATCCGGTCTTCCCAGGGGACTGTAAACTCCATCAGCACTACTTGATTAGTGGGCTCAGATGTTAAGACCAAGTCTTGCCTGAGTAACGTCCTTGCAATGCACTCTGGGAACTTCAGCTGCCTCCCAAGGTCCACTTTCAACTGCCAGTCATGGGCTGTGGCTAGTAGCCTAGTCAAGACCTTGTGTGTCGCCTGAGGTTTCTCCCCTGCCCTGATGAAGGTGATGTTGTGCCTTGATGGGAGCTGATGTTTCCTCTGCTGGATTCTGAGGAGATGGCGTCAGCTACTGCCTTCAGCACATGGTCATGGTGCCAGGTGTACCTCCCCTCTCCCAGGGCTTTAGGGCAACAGCTTAGGATGTGCTCTAGGGAGCCTAGTCCCGGGCACAGTGGACATGCTGGTGTTTCTGCTAGCCCCCAGCAATGCACACTTATGCAGTTACCTTATTGTACATGCTTGTATTTTTTATGTTTTTACCCCTAACAGATTTGTTTGGTTTTCAATTAAATTGTACAGGTTATAGGTCACATAAAAGGTGGGGAAAGTTTTGAAATAATTTATTGTGGTCTCATTTTTTTAAATCAGAAAAACCTATCATTTTAACCGGCTGTGTACACTTTTTATATCCACTGTAGTAACTCAAATAATCACTCTTTCCAACCATGGTGAGCAGAAAAGCATCTCAGCATGCAACAACAGACATGAAGAACACACTGGGTTCCACTCCTCCAGCTAAGAACAGGGATCTTTGAATCAACAACGAGTTCCAATTAAAGTGGCCGGTGAGTGTAGATGTAGTGAAAATTGCAGAGTAGGACACAAAGTGCTGATAAACATCCTTTTTCTCAAACATCTTTGTCTCCTATGCTGCAGTTTTCACTTCATCTAACTCAATGAAGATGTTGCAATGAAGCCGACACACTTTCAGGAGTTATAATCAAGTGCAGCTTAAAGGACCACAGCAGAGTGATGCCTGATTTAAAATGCCTGAAAGATTTTCCAAAATGGAGAGGAATTGACCGATTTTTGTTGAACTGCTCATTAAGGCTTAATTAATCTGTAACTTCATTAATAATTATAATGAAGCAAATCTGTGTAGAAGTTATATGCACCCTAGGTATACCTACCTTCCTGCTAGAAAGAATCAACATCGGTGAAGAATTGAGGGAGAAGTGATTTGTGTGGAAACTGCTCATTAGGGATTGTTTAATTACTCCGTATATTCATTATTAATTGCAATTATGCACATTTAGGTAGAAGCTATATGCGCCCCAGGTGGACCTACCTTTCTGCCAAAAAATAATAAAGATCAGTGAAGAATTGAGAAACAAGAAGCGATTTTCATGAAATGTGGATGACGCCTGATGATGGATGACACATGATGGCATAAACTCATCTCCTGTCAGCCGGATGAGCTAACAGCAATGGAAAGTCATTTACGAGTGATAAAAAAAATGTGCAGTAAATGTATGAGTTGTAAAGCATTTTTTAAATGAATTAGTTTTTCCAGGAGAGAAATGCAGCTCTGTGCACAGCAAGCAGTCAGCGTTTTAACACAGGAAAGCATTTTATCTCACCTCATTCTCATCTCATTATCTCTAGCCACTTTATCCTGTTCTACAGGGTCGCAGGCGAGCTGGAGCCTATCCCAGCTGACTTCGGGTGAAAGGCGGGGTTCACCCTGGACAAGTCACCAGGTCATCACAGGGCTGACACATAGACACAGACAACCATTCACACTCACATTCACACCTACGGTCAATTTAGAGTCACCAGTTAACCTAACCTGCATGTCTTTGGACTGTGGGGGAAACCGGAGCACCTGGAGGAAACCCACGCGGACACGGGGAGAACATGCAAACTCCACACAGAAAGGCCCTCGCCGGCCACGGGGCTCGAACCCGGACCTTCTTGCTGCGAGGCGACAGCGCTAACCACTACACCACCGTGCCACCTATATATATAATATGTGTGTGTATGTGTGTGTATAAAGGATATTACACGGTGGTGCGAAGTTTATCTTCAAGTGGTTAATGTATATATCACAAGTGACCGGAATGAAAAAAAAACACGTCAATAAAAATAAAAAGATTTTTAATTTTGAATGGACTCACCATTTTGACAACGTGCGTCTAGTCAGAGGGAAAACACTGGGAGTGATGTTATCGGAGTGAAATACTGGGAGTTATTATACACACAGGAAACTTGTTCGATGGAATAAAAATGTGTTCTATTCCCTTCGAGCAGATTTCATTCATTCAGTTTGATAGCATGCAATATTGTTAGCATATCGCTTATCCTACATGTATTACATCACTCTACCCAGTGGAGATTGAACACTGAATATGGTTTACAATATTGCATGGTTGTCAAGACAACATGACATCACACGTCAGAGACATAAAACTTCTGCACTAGCGAGCGACTGGGACAGTTTGTAAACAAACATGGCCGCCAGTTTTGTTTCATTAAATATGTAAGATTTTGAGAGAATTTTGAAAGAGAAAGACGCGTTGAACACCTGAAATGAATGTGTATGGATAATAATAATAATAATAATAATAATAATAATAATAATAATGGCTTTATTTCATGGTATATCAGATATACAGCTTATTGCTTTTGCTGGAGAATGCAACTGAGTAAATGTCTGAACTTTATTTGGTGTTAATCAGAGTCATTTTAATTGATGGCAGGTGTGAACCCAAAAAGACTGAATGCTGTCATTAAAGCAAAAGGTGCTTCAACAAAGTATTAGTTTAACGGTGTGCACAGTTATGCAACCAGCTTATTGTACATTTTTTACTTTTTATGTTTTATCCCCAAACAGATTTTTTTGTTTTTCAATTGAATTGTACAGGTTATAGGTCACATTAAAGCTGGGAAAAGTTTTGATATTATTTATCATGGTCTCATTTTTTGCACATCAGAAAAACTCATCATTTTACCGGAGTGTGTAAACTTTTTATATCCACTGTATTCCATTCAGCTACTCGCCTTCGACTCGTTCAGTATCATGCTAGCTGAATGGAATATATCTGATAGACCATGAAAAAAAGCCAGCCAATATTATTTAAATATCTCACTCAGATCCGTGATGTATTTTGTCTGAAAAATACAAGTTTTTCAACACAAGAAGATAAACTTCATATCTTCAATCCAATGTATGATTTTCTTTTTTTATATCGAGACATTCACAAGCAAAAAGTCCCCAAATTTATCAAAACAATTCCTCGATTTCCTCATGAGTGAGAATATTGAGACATATGATACTCAATATCCTGGACATAGTTTCTATGAAAAGTACGAGTGGTGTATTTCCCACTAGTTACCACCCATGATGTTCGTGATCTTGACACACAGTATATTAAATTGTGATTTTTTTTCACCATTTATCACATCATGTCTTTTTTTGTTGAACCATGATATCATGTATGCTATAAAGTTTAACACATTATCCTTTTTTATCACCATGTAAAAGTGTGTTTTAGTTTTGGGTGGCTCTCTGTAGATGAGCTAATCTGAGCTAAAACATCTGCCTTCGTTTGTGTTGAAATGGTGAAATGGTCACAGGTTTTCTGATATTCATGTCTCTGAGCTGGGAAGCTTAAAGCTGATAAATTACAGTGAAGGAAGACCTTGCAAAAGGTTCTCAGTTTAAGTATGTTTAATAAATAAATAACCAGGACTGATGAGGGCAAAGAGTCCTTAGGTAGGTTTGACGACTTTTTTTTTTTACATTTTAACATTTTTTTCAACATATTAGATGTGACCTTACATTAATTTCATCAGATCAAATCAGTTGAAAATATTTAATTTTTATAATCAAATGCATTTCAAAATAACCCTGGACTACTTTTTTTTTTCTTCTGACTTTCTACATCCATTGTTAACCAAGACTTTTTAACACATTATTTATACTTTCACTTCAGTATCATTTCTCAGTATTGTGTCCAATCCTGAAAATAATCACTTTATTCACACTGAACTTGACATTTGAGGTAAAACTATGGAGTAAAATTCTACAGTCACCCAGTTTGCAAGACAAAACCAGAAAAAGAAGCCATTTTAAAACATTTTTCACTCCTTTACCTCTCTTTAAAGAAAACACTGATCTGCTCCTGTTACATGTCTGTTAAAAACAATAGAAATCATTTAGTTTAATAAAGACAAAAAGGCTTATTTTACCTCCTGTCCTTTAGCAGTGCAGTCTCTCTCTCTCTCTCTCAACACTTTCATTTCGTCAGTGTACTGTTATCCTAAACTCCTCCTATTCTTCAGAAATGATGTTTACAGTTCCAGTGACGCAGATTTCCTGCCTCGAGATTGAGTCGAGATACAAGACCTGAATGAAAAAAGAAAAGAAAAAAAATCCCACAAAGCAGTTGTGCAACCAGATGTGATGTCTGAACATGACACAGAGCTCCAGAGAGAATCAGAGCCAAGCCTGCTGTTGTTTTTGTTCCACAGAGCAGAAGTATTTTCAGCAGGAGCAGAACGATTACCATCAGCGCTGCCTAGAAACATGACCTGGAGTAAACTTTAAAAGTCCACAGCAACAGGAACATGACTGCAATGATAAATATAACTGCAAGCAGGGATTCGTGGGCCCAAGCACTAAGGCTAGGCTGACACTTGCACGATTCCGTGGCACGCATTGGCACGACTCGAGTCGTGCCAGTGCGCAAACTAGTCGTAAACTGGCGTGAAGTGTGCGTAAACCCGTCGTGACTGCGTGCCATGTTGGGACGAGAATTTTGAAATGTTCAAAATTTTGGTCACGACAAAATTTCGCGACCGGGTCGTGAACTATGCGCAAACTGTTCGTGATCTCGTCGTGAACTCGTCGGGACGATGCGGGAGGATGCGTGCCAGTGCGTGGAAGTGCGCGCCATGCCACGACTGTCACGAACTGCCACAAATAGTTCACGAACAGCTCACGTCGAGTTCACGAGTAGTTCACGACATGTTCACGAATTGGTGTGCGTCGCAGCGTGGCCGTGCCTTCCCACTGACATGGTCACGCATTGATGGCACGAGCAATTCACGACTAGTTTACGCACTTCACAAACAGTTTGAGCATGGCACGAGCAGTTCACGACGAGTTCACGAGCAGTTCATGACTACTGCGCGACAGTGGCGCTCGCATCGGTGCGGGGGTATATATAGGGCTTCCCGGACACTTCTCGCCATTCGCAATTTTTTTTCTTGCTTTTTTCATTAATGTCTTTTATTTTCTATTCCTTTATGACTTTTTTTTGGGGGGGGAGTTTCGTTTCTTTTATTTCAAAAATGGAACAACTGTGGGTGCAGCTCATGAAGCTACTACCATTCTTTCTTGCCAAGGGACAGCACCAGCAGGGGACATGTAGTAATGTGACAGGTAGTCTCGCTGATCCTTTGCATCCTTCTGGGTATGATGGCCGGTTAGAGGCAGCAGCCCCTGCAGGTGTCGGTCAGTCCTCCATCCACCAGGGATCAGATCATGTGTGTCCGGATCTTCGCGGTCCACTTCTGAAATTGCGTGTGGGTATCTGATGAGGATGAGGTTGTGCATGACACAGGCATGCCCAAGTCGGCACGACACCGTCCGAATTGCGCAAACTCATCGTGCCAATGCGGGAAGGGCGTAAACTATGTGCAAACTATGCGTGAACTCGTCGTGCCAGTTCGTGAATGTGGACGGGCACGCATTCGTGAACTCGTCGTGAACTATGCGTGAACTAGTCGTGAACAGTGCAGGAGCCTCCCAGTTCGTGCCCCAAAATGGCACGAATTGCCACGACAAAATCGTGGCCAAAAGTCGTGCAAGTGTCAGCCTAGGGTAAGGGTGCACAGAGGCCTGTTTCATGAGTGAGTGCTGACATGTGGATGTGATGTCACATCAGTGAACATACATGTGATCCTATGGGCCATGTGCAGTGGAGTTCTGCCACGCTTCCTGATTGCACGATGTGATATGTTTAGAATGATGGATATGTTTTCATGCTTGTTATAACTCTGATAAATCCAGTGTGAGGAGAATTTAAACAAAGTTGTTTTATAAACCTCACTTCCTTTTGCCAGTTGGAAGCGGTAAAACTATGAGTCACGATTAACGACATTGTTTGTCAGTAACTCCACTGAAAACACACAAACTACAAACATGGACACTCAGAACTACATTCCCCAAGAACCACAGTGCCGTCTGTCACCTGAGTACTAATTACAGCTGTCACACATTCCCCTAATCAGCACTCACCCTACTTAAGTCACACTCACACAACACCCCATTGCGAAGTATCATCCTGTTTGCCTAATACATGCCAAGTCTTGCATTCTCCCATTTGGCTCTGTTTTCTGATGTTTTGCTTGTGCTATTCTACTACGATTCCTGTCTCGCCTATTCTACGTCGTTTGCCGATCGCCTGACCTATGCCTGTTTCCTGATCTCACTTCTGTCTTGGCTTTGTCAACCATCTACTTCCCCACTCTCCTCTGTGCATACATTAGCAAGTGTCTGAACTCTGACAAGATACTTCACAGTTATGGATGTAGCAGAGGATGCGAAGCAGACAGCTTTGAATGCTCAGGAATGCCTATTAGGAGAACATCAACAGATGTTAGTGGACCTCAACACCCGCATGTCGCAGTGAGCAACTGTGATGTCACAGGCCCTCCTACAGTGCCCTGAGTCCCTCTCCAACTCTGCGCTACAACTTCCACCTCCAGGGAAATTTGCCAGAGACCCCACCGAGTGCAAGGGTTTCTTGCTTCAGTGTTCAATGTATTTCGCTACCATGCCTACCCTTTCTGACAAGCACAAGATTGATAAGTTTATTACTTTTCTCACAGGCAAAGCGCTGCACTGGGCCAGTGCAATTTAGGACAAAGAACAAGATCAGTCGATTTCCTATGAGCAATTCTTCTCCATGTTAAAAAGAGTTTTTAACCACAAACCAGAGGGAATTGAAATCAGAGACAGTCTGTTAACCATTTCACAAGGTTCCCAAAGTGTAGCAGAATATGCTCTCGATTTCAGAACAATAGCGGCGGCTAGTGGATGGAACGAACCCGCTTTGAAAGCTGTTTTCTGCCAGGGTCTACACCCCACAGTTCTAAGTGAACTCACATGCCAGGATGAATGGCTCACTTTGGACTCGCTGATTGATCTAGCGATTCAACTGGATCATCTGCTGACTCACAGACCCTTCATTCAGGAAAGCGCTAAATCTGACACTGTTATGGAAATTTCTAATAAACACTTCAGAACAGTTGTCTTTTCAGTCATTTGTTATGGTAAATCATATAAAAGAAATATAAGATAGGAAAGAAAGAAAATTAAAGCAGAACATCACCTCCAGTGATGTGAGAGTACACACGCGCTCTGAGTTGTGTTTTAGTAGCTGTTATCTATGTACTCTAAAGGCATTTGCTTTACTGCCTGTGTCTTCACATGATTGGCTCAAGATTTTCTATGAAGCTTTGCTAATGAGTGCACCTGGCATGCTTTGATATGTGCAGGCAGATGCAAGCAGGGAGAACTCAAGCTCCCTGCTTATCACCACCGAGGTCAGGAGAGGTGGTTACATCATGAGAAGATGCGTAGTTAGGACAAACTCAAGCACCCTGCTCATTACCACCAAGGTCACAGAAAGGCAATTACAACATTGGAAAAAACATCTTTCTCAGTACACTAGGCCACTTAAGCTCAACACACAGAAACACAGAGAATAATAATGTTCGTCCATTAAATTTCCCTCACATTTCCCCCCTTTTTATCCTACAGGATAGTAATTGCTAAAGAAAGAAATGTACACAATTTCAGTGGTAAGAGTTCCCAGAAAGATTCGACTTAACACGTTATTGAGGGTACAGGGATAATGATAAGACTGTTTTGTAAGACATAGACGTCTTAAGTTAATGCTAGCAAGCTATATACATAGATCAGGAAACAATAGAACAGGAAACAACCATAAATGAAAGTGTTTTAAGGTAGGGCTAATTTTATATCAGCTGTGCTGACGTCATCAAACGGTGGGTTGTAGTCTTCGTGTGGGTTTGGAGGCCAGTCAGGCAAGTCATCTGGGTCAATTTTCACCATCTGGTAACTGATATTTGTCAGCTGCCTCTGAAACACAGACATACAACATTGACAGAAAACAGGGAGCAAACATAGCATCACAATCACTAAGCCCAGGACCGGTATGGTGGACGGAATCAGAGTCTTCCATCCACTAAACCAACTGTTTTTGACTCTGTGTCAGCCTGGGTTCCCTGTATCGACCACCACACGAATCCTCCCATGAGCCCCAGCAGGATCAGGACGCTCAGGCCCATGACAGGACCTAGCTTATAATGATTTACCCCCTTCATTTTATGTTAACTATGTCTCCGAGTTAACCCTTGCCCTTTTTGATGTTTATTGGTGCTCAGAGGGTGGGCACGCCCTATCAGCCCTCATCCCACCTCACCGGGACTTGGAGGAAACTCAAAACCCTAAGACTTATCTATCGGCTAGACACTGAAATACTCTTCCCTATTGAGGGTGTATGCATGATTTATGTGATACTCGCACTGTTCCATGCAGTGATGCCTTTCTTCCTCACGAGCTTTAGTCAGCGTCTGGGTCACTTAGGCCTTCCTCTTCCTCCTGCTCAGCCGGTTCAGGAACCCTCCTGCAGTGGCTAGCGTGGATCCACATCACTCTGCCCATGACCTTCACTGCCGTTGGGGTTGCGAGCAGGACCTGGAATGGGCCATTCCACTGTGGCTTGTTCCACTTGGTTCGTCGGAAGTCCTTCACCACTATCCAATCCCATGGTTGTAGATCGTGCAGAGGTCCCTCAGTGGGCTTGGGAAGTGCTTCTTTTACCTGTTTGTGGATAGATTTCAAAGCAGAGGACAACATTGCACAGTAATTCAACATTGCATCATCACACAGTGTGGTGTCCGGCAGTGTTCCTTGGGCTGGCCCTATCCCCATGTTGGGTACTCATCCAAACAGAATTTCAAATGGGCTTAACCCATATTTAGGCCTAATTTGCATCCTCATTTGTGTGAGTACTACAGCGAGGACCTTTGTCCATCCTAGCCCTGTTTCTGCACAAGCTTTGCTTAGTTTATTTTTAAGTGACCCATTTTCCCTCTCTACTGCTCCCGCACTGGCAGGATGGTAGGCACAATGTTGTTTCTCGTCTATCCCTAGGAATGCTCCTATATTCTTTAGGGCTGCATTAACAAAGGGTGTTCCATTGTCACTTGAGATTTTTCTAGGTATACCCCACCTAGGAATTATATCTCTCAGGAGTGCTTTGACTACTGCCTCTGAGTCTTGTTTAGCTGTGGGGAATACTTCAACCCATTTTGAAAACATGTCAACTATTACCAGGCAATACCTTTTCCCTTCACTAGGTGTCAGTTCAATGAAGTCCATTTGGAGAAGACCAAATGTTTTGTCTGGTATTGGGTGTGCTGCTTGAGTTAGTTTGATACCTTGACCTGCATTATGTTGTGCGCATATCAAGCATTGCTTTCAAAATTTCGCAGCATAATTTGAAAACCCCTTTGTGACCCACCTCTTTGTTACTTCTGCTACCATCCCCCCTTTTGACACATGGGTGAGCCCATGTGCCAATTTTGCATAGAAAGGTAACATGCGTTTGGTAGACAGGGACGGTCCGAGGGACAAACCCAGACCAAGTTTGCAAAGATAAAGCCGGCCTGTTTCCAGACTTGTCTCTCGTCCTGGGTGGCAGTGCTCTGAAGATCTGCTAGCTCTAAACAGGGGGTAGAAACCTGAGGAAAAGCAAGGTTAGAGGGTGAACTGGAAGCTGAGGCTGCACACTTAGCTGCCGCATCCGCCCTGGCATTCCCTTGAGACACAAGATCAGTATTGTTAGTATGGGCAGCACACTTACACACAGCAATGGCTCTAGGGAGTAGAATAGCATCCAACAACTCAGAGACCAGTTTATGATGTGCGATGGGAGATCCTGTGCTAGTGAGAAAATTTCTGTGTTTCCAAATGGTGCCAAAATCGTGCACAACACCAAATGCGTACCTACTGTCCGTAAGAATATTGACAGATTGCCCTGCAGCCAATTTGCATGCCTCGATAAGGGCACAGAGCTCTGCGGCCTGCGCCGACGGGTTTGAGGGCAGACACGATGCCTTGAGGACCTCGTGATCTGACACTACGGCAAAACCTACTTTGTTCTTTCCCGTCTCTGAGTCTCTGGAGGCTGAACCATCCACATAGAGGACCATGTCTGGATTTCCTAAAGGGTCGCTGTGGCAGTTCTCTTGTATGGGCGGAGCACAGAAGACGGCAGGACAGAGCTCAGGTTGATAACGGTTTTATCGTCACACTTTTCAGCGAACAATTTAATCAAACACACAGACAGCCACATGCACAACCGATGTCTGGTTCGGGGGAGAGCCCCTCTGCTCTCTGCTCTCCCTCTTTAAATAGGGCACGGTCACTGGGAAGACACACACAAACGCAGGTTAATTTACGTCAGGTGTAGTGATTCTGCCACTTACCTTCCCTGACTCCGCCCTCCTGTCACAGACCGGCGCTTGACCACACCCCCGCTGCCACAGTCACTCTTTAAGTCTGCCCTGGGGGAACAAAAATTGTTAGTGAGAGCAACACAGTCATGTGGTTCTCCATCGTCCTCTGTAGGGAGAAGAGAGGCAGGATTCAGAACAATACAACGTTTCACAATGATGTTAGGGATATCAAGTATGACAGTGTTATACTTCAACCATCTCTGTGCTGACAAATGTGACGTCTTTTTCTCCAACAGAAGCAGGGAGACAGCATGTGGGACCAAAAGGGTGAGGTTAGAATACCCCACAATATTTCTGGAGGCAGTTACTGCCTTTTCAGCTGCAGCAACTGCACACAGGCAAACAGGAAGTCCAGCCGCCACTGGATCCAGCCTGCTGGAGAAATAGGCTACAGGTCTCAATCTATCCCTGTGTTTCTGCAAAAGAACACATGTCATAAACCCTTCTTTTCATCTACAGTTTGAACAAATGGTTTATTGGGGTCAGGCAGTCCCAGAGTGGGTGTGGTCTGCAGAGCGCTCTTTAGGGACATCAGGTGCATGAAGGAAAGCCGCAGCATTGACTGCTTGCAGATCTTGGACAAACCTCCACTCATCGTGCTGGGACGGTTTTCTTGCCTTCTTAACCGGGAAAATAGGAGTGCGCACTGGAGAGTCCTGGCAAGGGACAATTACATCTGCCTTCAGCAACGAATCAAAGACCGGTTTTATACCTGCGATTGCTTCTGGTTTGAGTGGGTACTGGGTCTGTCTAGGCCTGAAATCTGATTTGGGGGTGATCACCACTGGTTCAGCATTCTTTATTAGGCCTACATACATCATGTTTACCCTTCACCCAAACGGAATTTGGAACTCCCGCCAATTTGGGGTGCACCTCTGCTGGAGTTATGGCTGTGGAAACAGAGACAAACAGGCCACTATGGCCGGGGTCCCCAGGATCCCGGTCATCAGTGACTAATATTACGCTGCGCTTAACATACACACACATAGTATGACTTTGTTTGTAGACTCCAAGCTTTGGCAAAACAACACACTAGGGTCCTCTGTTTGGGACCATTCATTGCCATTGACTACACACTTCTTGACCCATTTCCCCACGTCTTTCTAATGGGTGGCTCGTGGCTTTGCTAACGAGACATGGGGTATAGAATTAACGATGTCAAGAAATCATGTTGGCAGCAGTTGACCTCAGAATCTTCTGACACGAGGCCGCGTATAACATGTTTGAGAACACTGCGATGAACATTGATGCAGTTGTTTGGACAATGAGTAAAATGGACCTGCACAGCGCAATAATGTTTAGACCAATATGTAGTTTTGAGGGTCAATCTTTCACGTATATGGGGGTCTGCAAACCAAGTCTTTTCAAACTCTACATCTTGCCCTTGGTGAACATGTGCTGTACAATGTTAATCTTCCTCTTTCATATAATCTGTGTCAACTGATGAGGTGTTCAAGTGTGTGAGCTGTACAAGGTGTTTTGGAGTTTGTGTGAGTTGATCTGAGCAGAGCCACCAGACATACACATAGAGGGGGCTTCCAAACCCATACTGCACACCGCACATTTCACTTACTTCAATAGTTAGTCCATCTGGAGTGGATGTGAGATTTACTCCTAATTTGCACGTGCTAACAAATTTACTGGACATGTATGTGAGATGAGGAATGAGTGGGACGTGACTATTCCTCCCTCGCTTTTACACGGGAGGTTGACTGAGAAAGTTTTGGTTACAGGTCGTCCTGAGATGCCCATTGTCTGAATAGAATTTGAGCTGAGTGGTGGGTCTACTGGAAGTACCCCATGTTGTATCACTGAGTGTAATGCTCCAGAATCTACTAAAAATGTTAACACATGCCCACACACAGTGAGGGGTATACAAGGGAGTTTAGAGAAGGGAGTAGTTGTGTATTTTAACAAACTCAATGCAACTTCAGGTGTATCTATCTGGACTGGTGTATCGGGCGTTTCTGTGTAGTCTTGCTGTTGCATGCAGGTGCTGCTACTAATGTAGTTGTATTTAACGTTATGTGAATGCTCCTGTCTATGTGTATGTGTATCATCAGGTGTGTGTATGTGTTACCTCCCCTGTTCTCTGTGTGGGGCCCGTTCCCGGAGCCCGCTCATCAGTCTGCTTTGCTGTACTCCTCACAGGGCCTCTGGCTGCTACTGTGGAGACAATTTTGAGCAATGTGTCCCTTCTGATTGTAGTTGTAGCAGGTTGCACCTTTTATCCAGGACGAGTCACTCCAGGTCGTCCTGTCTCGGCCCCTACCTCGACCTCTTCCTCTTCTTCTTCCTCTTCTTCTTCCTCTTTGTTCAGGCTGAACAGTCTGGAAAAGAGTGAGAGTGGCGGTGTGTAGGTCTTGGTCTCTCTGTGCCGACTTTGTCTTCTCCTTCTCTTTCAGCAGCTTTTCTGCATGCACAGTGTACTGCTTGATCTTGGTGAGGCTGGCGGTTTCCCACAGGAGACAGAGCTGCTTTACTGACTTGGCCACTGTTGGATTCATACCGTTCATGAAACTGTTCCGCAGGTGCGCTTCCCAGACCTCAGAAGTGTCTTCCACTCCAGCCAGGATCACGGGTCTGGTCAGGCCACTGTGTTTCTCATGCACGGCGGTGAGACAGGCGAGAAACGCTGACACACCTTCTCCATCTTCTTGCTTACACATATTGATCTTAGTCATGTCTATGTTCAAGGGAAAAGCACTGTCCAGACGAGCACAGAGAGCAGTGATGGTATCTCTATACTCACCATTGACAGCCACGCTCCAGTCTGGTGTAGTCGCTCGCTGGTCAGCTTCCGGCCACTCTTTGGAAACTTTGTTCCAATCTATACCTATCTTGATCATGAGTAGGCGGCGAAGTTCATGGGTGGTTGGTCGGAATTCTCTGCAAAATATCAACAGCTCATTACCAAATCTCTTTCCTCCTACCTCTCTCACATTGGGAAGAGAAGCTATGCTTTCCTTCATGTCAGCTGTTGTCCAGGGTCTGTGGACTAGAAGCATGCTGTCAGCTCCAGCCGCTTCCACCATTGGAAGATGAAGGACTTCAGACTTTAGTTTACGGCCTTGTGGACCCACTGGTGAGCATGTGGTCAGGTCCAGGAGGGTGTCTCTTCCATCGCCATATGCAAGACCGGATCTCGTGTGTGATGGAGAAGCGAGAGGCGCTGATGCTGGAGGTGGCTGGTAGGCTGGGAGAGATTCCAGAGGCTCAGTTTTTTTCTTTGTCTTGACTTCTCCCCTTCTCTGTGGGTGAGGCGCTTGTGGGAATGATGCTCCGTCTTACTGAGGAGGCAGTGTGTGTCGGGGTGGTGGGGCAGACTCCAGGTCAGGGTCCATCTGAAATTTCAAACACTGAGAAGAGGGTGAGAGCCCTGCCTGTCATTTCTCTCTTTTGTACTCTCTCTTAAGTGTTTCTTCTTTCCATGCAGAAAACGCCCTCCAGTCCCCTAAGAACTTAACGTTATCTGCAGACTCTTCTTTTTCCTTCCATTTCAACTTTTCTTCTAACCATTCTATCTGCCTGGGACTAAAATTGCCCTTTTCAGGGAATTCTAAGTCCTTTATCCATATATCAAACTGTGCCAAACAATCCTCGCCATACAAGGTTTTCATAAGCTGGATGTTTGGGTTGTCATAGGAACACCCACTTATTATAGCACATGTAGCCTCAGGCTTACTTGCTTCTTCCTTTCCTTTCCCTAACTTGCTGCTTCTGTTCCCCATTGTACACTGTTATATTAATAGGCTGTGACAACAGCGGCTGAGTTTCTTTATCAGGATCACAAGAAGAACAGGTTGGACTATGTCCAAAAATGCGACACAATAATCCTTTAGGTGTGTTCTTATTAGTAAACAATTTATCTGACATTTGCCTTAAACTAAAGTAGGTATCATTTAGCACAACAACCTCAAAGACAACTCACGCACATGTACAAAATCTGTTTCTCTGTTTCAGAATTTGGAGGAGGACAGTACTCTGTTAATTCATCAATATTTTGCATGCACACCGGTGTGTCTTTGCGACGTCGTCATCGAGCCTCTCTATCCCATTCCTACGACGGGCCAGTTGTTCACACAGAACAAAGGGAGCAAAACTCAATTCTCTCCCAGTTATGAATCGCTGAACATGAGTCCATTGAGACACGCACCTGTACTTCCCTCGCTCAAGTAGGTGAGCCATTACCCAGTCGGCACTTGGGCGGATTTTTCTCTTCCACAACCCAATAAACTACTCGCGGTTTATTGTCTCAAAATTGTGTTTTATCTGTTTCGGCAAACATATTGATGGTACCACAGCTTAGCAGTCCTCCTGGGCTCAGACAAACTTCTGTCCATCTCTGATATCAGTCTTCCTTGACTGGGACAATCTCTGCCCATCTCTTATTCTTAGTGGACTATTCTTATTATCCATCTCTTAGTCTTCATTGAGTAGGACAAATCTCTGTCTGTCTCTTATATCATTCTTTAAATACTAGGACAAATCTCTGTCCATATCTTGTATCATTCTTTAAATACTGTTTCCACTAATTTCTTTACACAAGAATGCAAAGTTATCACTTACACGTTCGGTGAGACCTGACGGTCCAGTCTCTCGTCCGAGTTCTCAGCTCCGCACCGTAACCTTCGGAGTCTTCCGTTGTCCAAGGATCAGACACATATGGCCCACCCAGGGGATGCCAAATTGAAATGGAAATTTCTAATAAACACTTCAGATCGCTTAGCAGTTGTCTTTTCAGTCATTTATTATGGTAAATCATGTAAAAGAACTATAAGATAGGAAAGAAAGAAAATTAAAGCAGAACATCACCTCCAGTGATATCAGAGTATGCGTGTGCTCTGAGTTGTGTTTTAGTGGCTGTTATCTATGTACTCTAAAGGCATTCGCTTTACTGCCTGTGTCTTCACATGATTGGCTCAAGATTTTCTATGAAGCTTTGCTCATGAGTGCACCTGGCATGCTTTGGTATGTGCAGGCAGATGCAAGCAGGAAGAACTCAAGCTCCCTGCTTATCATCACCGAGGTCACAGAAAGGCGATTACAACATTGGAAAAACATCTTTCTCAGTACACTAGGCCACTTAAGCTCAACACACAGAAACACAGAGAATAATAATGTTCGTCCATTAAATTTCCCTCACAACACAAACTCCGATGACAGTGCTCCCATGGAGGTTTCACATACCAGGCTCTGTCGATCGGAGCGTGAGAGGAGAAGAAGGGAGAGACTGTTTTTACTGTGGAAACTCAGGACATCAACTGAATAACTGTCCCATTCGTCATCCCCGTAAGGCACCAGTAGAAGAGCCTACATGCACAGCAAGCCTGGTAAGAAGATTTAACTCTAAATCCTTTAAAGTTCCGGTACTATTAAAGCTCACGGATGCCACGTACACACACGCTGTGCTTTCATTGATTCAGGAGCAGAAGGAAACCTTATCAGTGGTGCAGAAGTTCAACTTGCCAACAACCCTTTTGCAAAGCGCGCTCAACATACGGACCATAGATGGAGGACCTAAAGGAGATGGCCTAGTCACCACTAGGACCACACCTATTCACATTCAGGTGGGAGCTCTTCATTCAGAGCACATCTCCCTTTATGTCACCACCACTGACAATCACAATCTCATCCTTGGCTACCATTGGCTTCAACTTCATGACCCACTGATATCCTGGCAAAATAAGGAAATCCTCCAATGATCTTCCACCTGCTTCCAGAATTGCATTTCACACCCATGAATCAACCTTGCCTCTACCTCTGTGGAAAGCCCTCAACCAGATTCCCTGGACAAGGTTCCAGAATGTTACAAGGGAATGTTACAAGAATGTTACTTACTGGAGGTCTTCAGCAAGGGAAAGGCATGTGGATTACCACCACATCGACCTTATGACTACACCATAGATCTACTGCTGGGCATGTCACCACCTCATGGACGCATATATCCTTTGTCCTAGAAGGAGCAAGTGGCCATGGAGGAATACATTCAGGAGGTGTGTAAGCAGGGTTACATCTGACCGTCCAAGTCTCCAGCTTCTGCAGGCTTCTTCTTTGTTGAGAAGAGAGGAGGTGGACTTTGGCCCTGTATAGATTATCGTGGACTTAACCAAGTCTCTGTTAAGTATCAATATCCTCTTCCTCTGGTTCCTGCAGCCCTAGAGCAGTTAAGATTGGCCAAAGTCTTCTCAAAACTTGATGTGAGAAGTGCTTATAATTTGATCCGGATCAAAGAGGGTGATGGGTGGAAGACCGCCTTTAGCACTATCACCAGCCATTTTGAATACCAGGTAATGCCATATGGTCTTTCTTCAGCGGTCAATGTGTTCCAGTGTCTTATCAATGACGTTCTACGGGACATGCTGGGTAAGTATGCCATCGCATATATCGATGATGTCTTAATCTACTCTCCTGATGAGAGCAGTCACCAAGAGCATGCTGACATGTATTACAATGTCTTCTCAAAAATCACCTCTACGTCAAGGCCTAGAAATGTGAGTTTCATCAGAAACACATCTTCCTGTGGTACATCATTAGTGCTGAACGAGTCAGCATGGATTCCTCTAAAGTATCCGCAGTGACCTCTTGGCCGACTCCTACCTAAATCAGAGAACTTCAGCGCTTCCTTGGTTTCACCAATTTCTACCGCCAGTTCATTAGGGGTTTTGGCACCATCGCTAACCCCCTAACCATGCTACTTAAGAAAGGACCCAGATGCCTCCAGTGGAATCCCTGGGCCGAAGAGGCGTTCCAGCATCTCAAAAAGTCCTTCACCACTGTTCCAGTCCTACAGCATCCAGACCCTACCAAACCTTTCACTGTAGAAGTGGATGCATCAGACACGGGAGTAGGGGCAGTCCTATCCCAACACTTCGGTGAAAAACAAAAGCTCCATCCCATAGCCACCTTCTCCAAGAAGCTCTCCTCTGCTGAGAAAAATTATGACATTGGCAACAGAGAACTGCTGGTCATAAAATTGGCCCTAGAAGAATGAAGACACTGGCTTGAGGGAGCTATGCACCCCTTCATTATCCTCACCGATCACAAGAATCTTGAGTACCTCAAGTCAGCCAAGAGGCTGAACCCTTGCCAAGCCAGGTGGGCCTTTTTCTTCACCAGATTTAACTTCACCATTTCATTTCACCCTGATTCCAAGAACACTAAGGCAGATGCACTTTCTTGAAGTTTCAGTTCAGCACACCAAAAGTCCATCAGTCACCCCATTCTTCCATCTCAATGCTTCATACAGTTCATCACATGGGACCTTGACAGAGAGATAAGACATTCCCAACCATCTACATTACCTGACAATCTACCACCCAGCCTGCTCTATGTGCCAAAACTGTTTCGAGGTCGTCTCATTACTTGGGCTCATTCATCTCCCACCACAGGTCATCCAGGCAGCCAGCATACACACCTAATGCTTAGATACAAGTATTGGTGGGAAAATATACTGATCGACATTGTACTGTAGGTGCAATTGGTAATTAAGTGATCAATCTCATTAAATCAGTCTCATTAAATATTAAATCAGTCTCATTAATTAATCTCATTAATTTATTAAATCAGTCTCATTAAATAATACCTTTAATTTTGGTGCTTAATAATAAATTATCAAACAGCTAAATTATGGTATATTCCATATTATTATGATCATTTACCATATTACATAACTCATATGCACCTTGGAATTCTTTTGAGATTGAGCGACTTCAAGTATATAGGCACAACAAATAAACACACAGTTTCAATAATAATTGAATTTATTATAACAAAGATAAAAATGAATAATAGCAGTTGGAATCATGATATGATATGGCATGTGTTTGTGTGTGTGTGTGTGTGTGTGTGTGTGTGTGTGTGAGGCCTTATGGCCTAAGCAAAAGGCTACTGTGGGATGCTAGCTAGGTACGTTTGTGTGTGTCCATGTGGTGTAGGGGTCACCACGTGGGATTTGAGGAGAACAAAGGAGTTAGCTTTGGTTTCTAGCTAAGATGTGTTGGCCACATGTGGAGACAAAGATTAGCCTTGTGTTGCTAGCTAAGACAAAGGAATGCTAGCTAAGGTGTGTTTGTGAGTGAGTGTGAGTCCACGTGGTGGAGGCCTTGTGGCCTAGGCAAAGACTAGTGTTGTGTTGCTAGCTAAGCTAGCTTATAACACTACTAAAAACACTGAAATCTTGATGAGGTCAAAATATGTGTAATAATGAAATTAAAGTGTTAGAAAGGAAAAGAGGAAAGCATGCAACAGCCTATCTATTAAACAACTGAGAGGACAAAAACAGAACAATCATTAATTCAATACCCTGAGGGTCTACACTGTACACATTTAAACCGTTCCTGAGTTTAAATTCACACTTCTTCATAAAGCTAATTCCTAAGACTAGTTTTTTCTGCCTGAATGCCAGTCTCTTACTTCAGTATCTTGCTCCCAGTGGAAGATTAAAGAGATGTTCCAAAACTTTTGGAGTTTCATCATTGTGAAGGCCTCCTTGAAGCTTCTGTGGAAAGCAGAGGATTTCTTGGTCTGAATGCTTCGTAGTTTGTGATGAAAAGAAAGTCTCTGATCAAATAATGTGCACAGCGCTTTAATTAGAAGGATCCGGTCGCTTCTAACTTTTTAAATTAAACTGCTTGGGCAGCAGTTCGTAACATTACTATAATACGAATAAAAAACCAGTTGTAACTCAATCTGAGTTTAAAATTGTGCGATTCTAGTGTCTACCGTGGCCAAAGGTAAACAAAAACCGCGCTGAATCTTTCTTCTTGCAAGAAAGAAGTTGTGGTTTCGGACGGTCCGATGAGAGAGTGCCTCTTTTTATGTCTGTTCCTGCATGGTTACAGAAGCCAAAGAGGAAGTATGGCGGATTTCCGGGTCCCTTATGGAGACGTGGAGGAAGTGACGTAGATGATCCCGCCCAGGCATGACGTAGGTCAACGCAGAAGTGGGTTGATGGGATTTGTAGTTTCTTAAAGGGACTGTGTTGCACCTACAACATTAACCGGTACATTGCCTCTTGTTCCACATGTGCTCAGGCCAAAGTTCCCAGAATGCCTCCCGCTGGCAAGTTATGTCCTCTGTCAACACCTCAAAGACTTTGGGCACATATTGCCATCGACTTCATCACCGACCTTCCCTTGTCTGAAGGCAACACAGCCATCATAGACTCTTTCTCGAAAGGTCTCAAGCTTATCCCCTCTACCAGCCATCCCCAGTGCATCTCAAACAGATGAGATCCTCTTCCAGCATGTGTTTAGATACTACCATATCCCAGAAGACATTGTCAGTGATTGGGGCTCCCAATTCATCTCTCGTTTCTGGATAAGTTTCATGGATAGACTCGGGGTATCAGTTAGCGTTACCTCCGGCTACCACCCCCAGTCCAATGGGCAAGTTGAAAGGGCTAACCAAGAATTCAGCTGCTTCCTCAGAATTTTTTGCATGTGCAATCAGGGGGACTGGGCACATTATCTCCCATGGGCTGACTATGCACAAAATTCTCTGAGACATTCTGTTACACAGCTAATACCGTTTCAGTGCATACTTGGCTACCAGCCTCCCTTATTCCCTTGGGATGACACTCCTAGCCAAGTCCAGTCAGTGGAGGATTGGTTCACATGCAGCCAAAGCATATGGGAGGTGGTTGACCAACTATTTAATTATTCGTATTTGGCATTCATGGTGGACAGCAAACAAAGAATTTCATTGAGCAAGAGGACATGTCCTGACTGTGCATATGACAATAAACACTTTTAAACTTGAACTTGAAAATGTGATAACAGGCAAAAGGGTTGGGCGAGACACAAACAGGATATTAGAGGCAAAGCGAGAACAAGAAGAAGAAACAGGTGAAGGAATCAAGAAACCAGGAAATCAAGAACACGGGTAGAAAGGCTCGGTAATATGTACTGGCGTATCGTAATACTTTGCACTAATAGTGCATCAGCACAGTCCTTAAATAGGTACACACACAGTTCCTTAATTGAGTTCAGGGGCGCATTGTTCACGTTGCGCATGCTGGAGCCCACTCAGCGCATGTACAATCCGAGGCATGCCTTCACGTGCACACACCACAGCATGCAGGACTGACAGAACCCCCTCCCAAAGAGCTCCCACTGGGAATGAAAATCCATCATACTTGACCCCAGTGGGGGTTCAGGCTCAGGACAAGACTTGGATTCTTGACTAGGAGTGGGTTTGAGTTCAGGACTTGACTTGGGCTCTGGGCCGGAATCATGCTCAGACTCCGGACTTGACTTGGGTCTTGGACTTGGCTCAGATCCAAGACTGAAGGTGGACTCAAGCTCCAGGCTGGATTTAAGCTCTGGAGACAAGTTGAGCTTTGGGCTGGACTCTGGCTCCAGCTCAGGAGATGACTCAAGCTGAAGTTCTGGAACTGGTTTGGACACAGGGCTGCAAATGTTCTCAAGTGCCGAAGATGACTTGGGCTCAGGGGATGACTTAAGCTCTGGAGATGGCTGGAGCTCTGGACTGGACTCTGGCTAAGACTCAGGTAGCAGTTCAGGAACTGGCTTGGACTTAGTCTCAAGGCTGTATTCAGGCTCTGTAGAGGACTCAAGCTCTGGACTAGACTTGGACTGTGGACTTGATTCTAGTTCACACTCAGGATTTGGCTTGGACTCCGGACTTGGTTCTAGCTCAAACTACAGACTTCACTTAGACTCAGAACTGGACTCAGGCATGGGCTCGGGCTCTGTCAGCATGTTACTTCCATCCTGGTTAGGGCCTGGCAATGGTGGGGCAAAGGCGACGTCTTCATAGCCGGGTGGTGGCAGGACAATGATGTCTTCATTGCCAGCTGAGGCAGAGGTCACTCTGACATCCTCTGACATGGGTTCTGGAACAAGCTCAGGTTCTGGCACTGGCCTTAACTCTGGCATCGGCACTGAAGCTGGCACAGGTGCCGACTCTGGCATAGGCTCTCATGCTCTAGCTGACCCAGGCTCTGGCTCTGGAGTAGGCACTGATGCAGGCTCCGAGACTGGCTCTGGTACGGGCGCTGACTCTGGCATTGGTGCTGGCACTGGTTCTGGAGCAGACACTGGTGCTGACTCTGACTCCGACTCTGGCACTCGTTCTGGAGCAGATATTGGCACTGACTCCAACTCTGGCCCTGGTTCTGGAGCAGACACTAGAGCTGACTCTGACTCTGGCACTGATTCTGGAGCTGACTCCGACTCTGACTCTGGCACTGGTTCTGGAGCAGATATTGGTGCAGGCTCTGGCACTGACTCTGGAGCAGACGCTGGCCCTGGAACAGATGCTGGCATAGGAACAGATGCTGGCGCCGGCACTGGAATGGATGCTGGTGCTGGCTCAGGTTCAGGCATGGGTTCTGATGCAGACTATGGTTTAGGCATGAATTCAAGTGCTGGTTCTGGCTGAGAAACCAGCTCTGGAGAGACAGCCTCTTCTGCTGTCTCTACATCGGTCACTGTAGGGAGCTCTGGAGCGACAGCCTCCTCCACTGCATCAGCCACTGTAGGGAGCTCTGGAGCGACAGCCTCCTCCACTGCATCAGTCATCGGAATGATTGCCCCTCCCCAAAAATTTTAATGGGATTCCTCCTTTTCCAAAGATTCAAAAATGAACTTGAGCATGGCAAAGAAAGTCTGTGAGCTTCAATTGCACAGATGCTCAACTTGGATCAGGTAATCCACCCATCTGCATGCTCGTCTAACAATAAACGTGAGGATGAAGCTTACCCAGATGGGTTCTGGTGGCTTGAACTCTTGGAGGTCCTCATAGAAGAATTCACAATGAAGACTGAATCCCCTAGGATGATATATTTCATAGTAAGGTGCTGGGGGACTCCAGTCAGACTTCAGACGGAAATATGAGGCAAGGGGCTAAGACATGGAAACCCGGAAGCGCTGTAGAATCGCGTACTGAAATGCTTCTGCTACCTCCATTGTATGGTGAAGTTTTCTGTCAGGTCCGTGAGGGAGGCAGATGTAAGTGCAGAAGGATATCAGTTTAATAATAACCATGACTATATACAGTGCAATGCAATAATGAGTACACCCTCTTTGAAAAGTAACATTTCACACAATATGACAAGGAACACAAAGATATATTTCCAAAATGTTCCCAGACTAAGTTAAACACAGGTTCTGTTGAGCTTTTGAACTCAAAACAAAGGCTAATAATATAACTTAAATGATTTTTATTTCAGTTTTAGTGAAATTTGTGTGGTGCAGAAATGAGTACACCCCACTGAAGGGCTCTGAGTAAAGCAACTTTTTAGGCTACCAATGTGGTCCTGAACAAACAATTAACCACAGGTGAGTCTAATTAGTCATTACACAGGTGTTAATTAGGCAGTTGGCTACAAAAGGCTGTTACCTAAAGCAAACCACCCTTTCCCATTTCCTGCTGTCAGTGTAGCGGTGCCCTGCACTTTAAGCTGATGTCACCAGAGTGCGCAGTTACACTGACGTCATTATGTGATTTAATTCTAGCTCTTTAAAAGTGCGACGCTATGGCAGCCAAGCAAGCGAGTTGTCTGCTTCATTGGCTGTTGTCTGTGGTTTGAGCTGCTTGTCTTTTGGCCGCGTTTGATGTGGCTACATCTACAGCGCAGATGCAAAACATTGCAGGCTCTGTTGTCCGCAGTCATCCGTTGTCTGTTTAAGATCTCTGCCCGTGTCTTCCATTGCCTGCTTAGACCTCTACCTGTGGCGCTCCGGTATGTGGCTACTCTTGTGCGTTTGTGGCTAACATAATTGCTCAGCTTGGTTTTGGTGTTTGGCTGGCTAATGTTTTCCTACTTGTAGTGTAACGCATTTCGAGCCATCTGCGTCGTGTCCGTGGTGACTGGCTTATTTGTTCCTGTGACAGGTTATTGGTAAGTAATTCTCTTCCCCTAGAGTCACTGTTGTATTGATACTTAGCTAGTCAGTAATGCTTACTATCGTTGCTCTTAGGCTTCCGTGCACCTGGTCGGAAGGTGCAGCTAACCTCCCTCCATCATTACCTGGACCTGGCTGTGCGAGTTGCTTCACCAGCTGCTGCTTTGTCGCTATTCATTCTTTGTTTATTATGGCATTTTAATAATTTGAGTCTATTGAAGACCCTGCTAATTGTGTGCCTTGGTGGTCCTAACTGAAAGGGGCTGCGCACAACGGCAGTGTGCAAGTGTACGTTGTTGGTTTGGTTTTTATTGTGTATTTTTTATTTCCTTTCTCCTTTTGGCAGGATCAGGCACGGCCAGTAGGGGGCCCCGAGCATCTGGTGGTGGGTATTTTGTGTCCTTCACCTTTTATTTGCAGTGTAGTGTCACTTGGGTGGACAGTGTAGCATTCGTGTGTGTGTGGTCCTTCCAGCCCACTTCCTTGCTGGAGTCTCCCTCTGGTAAGCCCTTCCTGCTAGTTTGGTTTTTTACATTTATTTGGCTTATTGTGTTTTTGTATGATTTAGGTTGGCCGGTACAACCTGCTATCTATCCCACAACTGGTGCATGTCTGTGACTGCGTGTATGGGTGTGAATGTGTATGCCAATTTTTAAATTCCACTTTCTGAACATTGTTACTCAATTTACATTGTTAATAAATAAACATTTGTATGATTGGAAATAGAACTCCTTGTCTCTGATTCATCTTTGCACGAACCTGGTTGCCTTTTGTTGATGTGAAAAGACATGGTGACTGATAACTTGGTGTCTGAGCACCAGTAACTTCTCAGGTGGAGATTAGACCTCCCGTGGGTGGCGTAGTCGACATAAACTAAACTCTCCTTACTGCCGCTTACTACATCAGCAATGGCACCTCATGGCCAGGAAATGTCTCTGGATCTGAGAAAGCGGATTATTGCTTTACACGAGAGGTGAGGGCTACAAGAAGATCAGTAAAGCCTTACTTATCAGTAAGAACATGGTTGCAAAAGTGATCCAAAAATTCAAGACAGATGGAACTGCAGCCAAAGTACAGAGACGTACAGGCCGGCCAAGAAAATTAACACCCAGGCAGGAGTGGCTTGTAATGAGAAAAGTTGAGGAAAATCGGCATGCAAGTGCACAACAGGTATCTAAGGAAGTAGAGACTGAAATTGGAGTGAATGTGTCACGTGACACAATATGCCGTACAGTGCAGCGGAATGGCATGCATGGGTGTCGTCCCCGAAGGAAGCCTCTCCTAAAGCCCAGTCACAAAAAAGCCCGTCTAGAGTTCGCCAGGGCACATGCTGAAAATGATGAAGGCTACTGGGACTCTATACTCTGGAGTGATGAGACCAAAATCAATCTTTTTGGAACTGATGGCTTCAAAACAGTCTGGCGTCGCAAGGGTGAGGAGTACAAGGAAAAATGCATGGTGCCCACAGTGAAACATGGAGGGGGTAGTGTTCTTATGTGGGGTTGCATGAGTGCTGCGGGTGTTGGAGAACTGCATTTCATTGATGGCATCATGAATTCTCAAATGTACTGCTCTATACTGAAAGCTAAGATGCTTCCATCACTTCGGGCCATTGGTCGTCGTGCCATTTTTCAACATGACAATGACCCAAAACACACATCTAAGGCCACTGCTGACTTTCTGAAGAGGAACAGGGTGAGAGTGATTCCATGGCCAAGTATGTCACCTGATCTGAACCATATAGAGCATCTTTGGGGAATACTGAAGAGGTAGGTTAAGCATCACTCTCCATCCAACATCCAGGCTCTGAAAGATGTCATCCTTGAAGAATGAAAAAAGATTGATGTAGCCAAATGTTGTCAACTTGTGCACTCCATGCCAAGGAGACTTGGGGCTGTCATTGCAAATAATGGAGGCCATACAAAGTACTAAATGTACTGGATGTAATTGAGTTTGTTGTGGGGTGTACTCACTTTTGCTCCACCCCACTTTCACGGAAACAGAAAAATATGTAATTTAAGGCATCTTTTCACCTTTCTGCTTGAGTTATAATGTAAGAACATAGTGCAATAAACATCATCAAGGAACTGTTTGGGACATATTGTTTGTGTTCATTTTAATACTGTGAAAAATGTCATTTTTCAGGGGGGGTGTACTCATTATTGCATTGCACTGTATACACATACACACAAGTGTGTAAAACACACACAGGCAAACAGTCCAAATCGGCAGGCAAGATCAAAAACGTGATAAAAGGCAAAAGGGTCGGGCAAGGCGCAAACTGGATATCAGAGGCAAAGCAAAAATGAGAACAAGAACAAGAAACAGGCACAGGAATCAAGAAACCAGGAAATCGAGAACACGGGTAGCAAGGCTCGGTAATGCATACTGGTGTATCGTAATACTTCGCACTGATAGTGCATCAGCACAGTCCTTAAATAGGTATACTCACTCACTCACTCACTCACTCAATCCTCTTCTGGGCCTAGTGGTCCTTGAGGCATTAGGAAGAGTGCTCTCCATCTGGCCCTGTCTGAGGCAATACTTGGGGCTGTATCCAGAGTCAGTCCTTTCTCTTTTAGGTCTCATTCTATTGTTCTTTGCCAGGTCTCTTTGGGGCGGCCTCTGTTTCTTTTTCCAACTGGCATCCACTTTAATGCACTCCTTGTTATTGAGTTGGGAGTCATTCGACATACATGGCCAAGCCAGGTCCATCTGCGGGCTGCAATAGGTTTCTCCAGGGGCGCCACTCCTGTTCTGCTGTGAAGGTCCTCATCTGAAATGGTGTTTGGCCAAAAGATCCCCAATATGTGTCTTAGGCATTTATTTTGGAAGACTTTAAGTTTGTGTCTGATAGTAGCTGTGGTTTTCCAGCACTCTGCTCAATTCAATAAAACACTTTGCACTTTGCTCTTGTATATCTTAATTTTTGTGTTAGTATGGATTGAGGTGTCTCTCCAGAGTGGGCCGAGCATTGCAAAGGTTCGATTTGCTTTGTTAATCCGTGTATTTATTTCTTTAGTACAGTCCCCGTCAGACGTTACCACGCTGCCTAGGTATGTGAACTCTTTCACATCTACAAACTGCTTGCCATTCAAACTAACCGGGTCTTTTGTAGCAGTTCTGTTTCTAAGTACTTGTATTTTCTTTTCATTTACCCGTAGCCCTATGGTACCAGCAGTTATGTGGAGTCTTCCTGTCTTCTCTTGTACATGACGGTGTAAATGTGCTAGTAGTCCTAAGTCATCAGCATAATCTAAGTCTTCCAAAACTTTGTTTAAGGTCCATTTAATGCTATGTTGATTTTCCTGGGTGACATTTTTCATTATCCAGTCAATGGCCAATGAGAAGAGCAGAGGGGAGAGGATATAACCCTGTTTAACCCCAGTATTTCCATTAAACGGATCAGTCAACATGTTGTTGTGGATAACTCTACATTCAAAGTTCTCGTACATTGATCTGATGATGTTTACCAGCTTCTGAGGTATTCCATAATGCTGGAGTATCTTATACAAAGAATCCCAATGTAGGCTATCAAACGCCTTCTCAAAATCCACAAACACGACATACAGAGGGCTGTTCCATTCTTGTGACTGCTCTAAAATCTATCTCAGTACAAAAATGTGATCAATACATGAGCGTCCCTTCCGGAAACCTGCCTGTTCTGGCCTTAATATGTTATCTACTGCTGTTTTAATCCTTTGAAGAATGATGCAACTGAAGACTTTACTTGCAATTGATAATAAGGTGATACCCCTCCAGTTATTACAATCTGTCAATTTCCCCTTTTTGGGTAGTTTCACAATCACTCCAGTTTTCCAGACAGCTGGTATTGCTTCATGGTCCCATATATTCTGCAAAATGTTTCTTAGTATTTGAGGTGTAAGTTGTTTTTCTGCCTTAAGCATTTCCAGGCACACCCCATCCTCCCCAGGGGCTTTACCATTCTGCAATTTTTTAATTGTTTCTTTAACTTCCTCAACAGTAATATCATTCATGTTGATGTCAAGGTCATTGTCTGCCTCTGTTATACTTGAGAGTACTTGTGGTTCTGGTCTGTTTAGTATACCCCTGAAATGTTCTCTCGTTCTTTCCAGCTTTCCCTTCTCTTCTGTGATGGTAGTGCCGTCTGCTGCTTTGACTGGCTGATCTTGGTTGGTGCTCTGGTTTCCACATAGTTTCTTTGTGATCTTGTAAACAGTCTTCATGTCTCTTCTAAGTATACACAATTCCTTAATTGCATTCAGGTGTGCATTGTTCACGGCGTAAAGCCTTTACCCCGTTTAAAACAAAACAAAATAAAAAACAAACAACAAAGAAAAAAACTCTCATATATACTAACACTGATTAACCTGTATACCCTGTATACCCCCACATTTTGTATGCTGCTGAATCTGTCCTTTTTTCAGTAGCTTTGTATAAATAATAACCGCTAAATGTAATGCAATGTTATGTAAGGTGATCGCCTAGGCATTCTCATTGTGAAAAGTAAGTCACATGTACATGGACTGGCATTTCATGTTGTATTTGTTCCTTTCTATTTGTTTTTTGTCTGTTCATATTCTTTTTGGGGGAGTAAAGTCAGTTTAAAAATGCCGTTAAATGCATAGGCCTTTAGGCCAAGTTTAATGACCTTGAGGTTATCAGAGGTCATATGTCGTTTTACAAATGAAAAATGAATTCAGCACCCAAACATTTAACAAACAAGGCCATTTGCTAACTTCATTAATCATTTTAGTACATTTCATTCCTGAGAAAGCTGAGAAACTGGGTTCAGCTGAGACGTTTACAGGCCCAAAGTTCAATGACCTCTAGAGGTCAACAGAGATCAGATAGAGCTCGGCATATTGCAGATTTGAATTCGGCACACCCAAACTGACAAAATGAGACTGTTTGCCGACTTTGTCTCAAAAATGCCTTTGGGTGTCACAATTCTGGATTTTGGTACCAGTCTATCCACTCCTGCAGCCAAGATCAGGGATCTTAGAATCAACAACACATTCCTATTAAAGTGGCCGGGGAGTGTATACTGCATTTCACATTTGAGGCAAATCTCAAAGTGCTACATAACGATACACTAGACCAACTGTAAAATGGCAAAAATATTTGGAAAGCAAAAGCGCAAAGGTTAAAATGAAGCCAGTTTGAAAAAGAAGCATTTTCAAAAAGTCATTAAAGTATAACACTGATCCTGTTCTCAGAAGTATTTAATTTAATAAACACAAAAAAATGTTTGTTTTACTTCAAATATTCATAATGGTAAATGTCTGATTTTGGAAAACCCTCATATAACCCAAAGGGGAAACAGGAACCGAGTTAACGTTACTTTTAGGAAAATTTTTAAAAGACTTTATTCATCTCATGTTCATTTGAGGGCGGCACGGTGGTGTAGTGGTTAGCACTGTCGCCTCACAGCAAGAAGGTCCTGGGTTCGAGCCCCGGGGCCGGCGAGGGCCTTTCTGTGTGGAGTTTGCATGTTCTCCCCGTGTCCGCGTGGGTTTCCTCCGGGTGCTCCGGTTTCCCCCACAGTCCAAAGACATGCAGCTTAGGTTAACTGGTGACTCTAAATTGACCGTAGGTGTGAATGTGAGTGTGAATGGTTGTCTGTGTCTATGTGTCAGCCCTGTGATGACCTGGCGACTTGTCCAGGGTGTACCCCGCCTTTCGCCCGTAGTCAGCTGGGATAGGCTCCAGCTTGCCTGCGACCCTGTAGAAGGATAAAGCGGCTAGAGATAATGAGATGAGATGAGATGTTCATTTGAGCACAATGAAACTCTTTCTCGAGTTTCTCTCTTCTGTATTTAACCCATTTGGGGATGTTAGCAGTGGCGTCTGTTACCGAGGAGCGGGGGGGGGGGGGGGGGGGGATGTTATGTGTCTTGCCCATGGATGTGTTCATTCACTCCCCCCATGCACACATTGTCCAGCTGAATCAAACTGGTGACCTTTTGGTCACAAAGCTGCTTCTTGAACTTCCATCCATCCATTATCTGTAGCCACTTATCCTGTACAGGGTCACAGGTGAGCTGGAGCCTATCCCAGCTGACTATGGGTGAGAGGCGGGTTACACCCTGGACAAGTCGCCAGATCATCGCAAGACTGACACATAGAGACACACAACCATTCACACTTACATTCAGACCTACAAGTAAGAGCCACCAAATAGCCTAACCTGCATGTCTTTGGACTGTGGGGGAAAATGGAGCACCCGGAGGAAACCCACACAGACACGGGGAGAACATGCAAACTCCACACAGAAAGGCCCTCGCCAGCAACTGGGCTTGAAACCAGAACCTTCTTGCTGTGAGGCGATAGTGCTAACCACTACACCACCGTGTCACCCCCATCATCTCATTTTTCTTTTAAAAGAAAAATGCAGCTTGTCAGTTTACCAAGAACCCACAAAGCATAAACTCTTCAAACTCCTCTTTCAAGAAGGTTGTCACAAACTGAGCAGGTGGACTCGGATGCAGGTGCAGCTTGAGTTCTTTCCTGAATACCGCAGGCGTAATCATGGCAAGAAAAATCAATACTTGAAAACTAAATGCTACGATATTGCTACCTGCAGGATGAAAAAAAGCAGAAATAAGCATCGCAGGATGATAACCTACTGTTTTACTCAATCAAAACATCTGCCCTTCGCTGTTTTCATCTGCCCTGTCAGACACTTTATAGATTCCCTTTGAGAGGTGTTCCTGTACCCAGTTTACTGCTTCCTGTTTGGTGCTGAACAGAGCTCATCTATTGGTTGTTGCCATGACTGACACTGTCCATGTCAGTATTTGCATGAGCCAAGACTAAAAACATCTGGTAATTTGAAACACAGCTGATTTTATTTGAATATCAAGACGAGAATAAGACTGACAACACTGGTTCAGTTAACATTGATTTATACTTTGGAATTGTTATCCAGTAATTTTATCATGGTGTTTAATTCTTGTTCCTGCCCAGACTTCCTCCACACCCTCACACAACAGGGTTCGACAACCACAAAGCACAAACTCCTCTTTCCTGAAGATGGCATATGACGTGGTTACAGCTTTACCTCTGACTGTTACAAAGCACTGACACTGGAGACTCCTTCCATGAATGTTTAGTAAACATCACCTTTACCAGAAAAATTCACCATATCAACAATTACACAAGGTTTTTTGTTTGTTTTGTTTGTGGATGAGAGGATGAGATGAGAGCTGTTTGCCAGCTGTCTCTGCTGAAAAAGAAAACTTCCTGCTCGAAACATTAAGAATCAGAAGAATAATGAATGTTGTAATAATTCAGTTCGAATAGTATTTACGAACACATTTTACACTCATCGGGAGCTCCATGTATAAATCCATAATTTGCAGCTGCACTACGGTCAGCGGAACCGTTATAGAAAATTAATCAACACCTTCGTTCTGACCAATCAGGATCCAGAAATCAGCAGCGCTGTGGTATACATTTCTTTATTTGTTTTTGTTTTTCCATGAAAACAATTAAGTTTCCCAGAAAATATGTGTTCAGAAGGACTGGATGTTAAAGGAAGGACTCAAATGTTAAAGAAGCAAAGTCTTCATGAAGCAAACAAGCAAACAAATCGATATCCGTATAAAATAAATGAATGTTGAAAGTGTGTTTAGCGGTTACAGGAAGAAGTGTTGTGTAAGCACTACAGAGCGTGGTTGTGTTTTCTATCGTGTGTGAAGTCACAGTGTTAAGAATCATTTCTTATTTCTAATTATCCTCAGTCATCTGGGTGGCCTTTCTCGCAGTACGCTGGAGGACTTTCCATGGGTGCACTGCTCATGGCGACAGCGTTCATTGTACTGACCCCCTGTAAAATAAATAAAGAAAGAAGGAAATAAAGAAATGGAGAACACAGTGTCTGTATTCTCAGCTATGCTTCGTAATGGTGTAAAGAGTAAATGATGGATCACAAAGAGGAAAAACTGTTGGTGTTGGTCATACACCATGTAGACCTTGAGATAGCCTAGTGGTTAGGGTGTCCGCCTCTCAACTGGGAGATTGTGAGTTGTACTTACGGTCGGGTCGTGTGTGTGTGTGTGGTGACGATTAACTGAAATGGCCGAGCTGCATTACTGGAAGATGTCGCGCACTCTGAGGAGATGCTCTTTCAGTGAGCTTCACTTCCACAATTAAAAGATTTATAAACTTCTCTTCCTCATTGAAGATGGACTTTTCAACCAAACAGGCGTGTTGGGATTTTATTCAATCAAAAAAGATCAATCAAAAAACTAAAATGTGTTTGGTGTGTAAACGTGACTCTGGATTCTTCAGTGCTGTGGCACTTCATAACGGCGTCCTGCAGGTTTCTCTTACCGGCTGAGGTTGTTGTGCTGGATAGGAATTGACCACAGGAACACACATCTCAGGGTTCTGAACCACATTGACGATGTTCAGCTGTTGGACACAATCACAGAGCTTCAGTTACACAATAATAAAATATACGCATCACAACAGTTCAAACTGTTCACTACACTTCCAATACTCGATATTAATCCCAGTGAAATATAAAGGTCACATTCGTTGCTGTCATGAATCTCAGAACATGGCTGAACCAGATTCCATTTCCTAATAGCTACAGACATTTCCTGGCTCAAGGTCACTGTGCTTCTAACACTGTGTGAGTGTTCAAGCAAACTTGGCTGTCTGAAGCCAGAAATAAAATGAATATTTGCTGAAAGCTGTCTACAAAAATGGACAGGAAATTAAAAAATGGAAGGAACGTAGAGCTTCACTGAACAGCTGACCTTCTATTCCAGTGAAGGCTTTTTCACCGGGTGGGTTTAATCAGTGAAAGATGTAACCGAGTGTCCAGACAGCTGAGTTAGCTTGGAGCTGAGCTCTGATGAGTTTATTGGGAACAGACAGTAGCAGGGCAAAGCATGTGTTCGGATATCAAATCAAGCAATCATGTCTGTTTATCAGCTTGCCATCTCCTGAGAATGAAAGCTATGTGACACATGACAATATTGCATCTTTTACTAAAAAAAAAACAACTTACAGTTGGTTCACTAGAGCAGGTGGCTTTGCAGGTGAAAGCTGAAACTGCAATAGAGACGGTGAACTGGAGCACAGAGAAAACCAGCAGAACGCCGGTGATTCCATGGCGATAGCTCTGAAATAAAGATCCACCATCACAAAAAAAATACATGTCAAAAAGTCTTGCGACTTAGTCACTGCTTTGTTTGTTTGTTCAGAACTGTATGTTTTTGGATTAAAATAGGCAGAAATATATATATATATATATATATATATATATATATATATATATATAGGGGGCAGCATGGTGGTGTAGTGGTTAGCACTGTCGCCTCACCTTTACCCCTGCCAACTTTCTTAGATGACATTATGTTTTTTCCTCCATCAGTTTGATGAGATGAGATGAGTTTTCTTGTTTGTATTTTTTTTGCTTGTTTGTTCCCAATGTAACTCAAAAAGTAATGAACAGATTTGGATGAAATTTGGAAGAAAGTTGATCCATGGGCTGAGGAACAATTGATTAAATTTTTATCCAAATCCAGATATGTATGTATGCGGATCCAGGATTTTTTTTTTTTTGTTTGCCTGTTCCCAACATAACTCGAAAAGTAGTGAATGGATTTGGATGAAATTTGGTGGACAGCTTGAGCATTATCCTTTGTTCAAGATATGATTTTGATCTTGATCCAGATCAGGATCCAAATTCTGATATAATCAGTTGAAATCTGTGTCTTCAATAGTCCTATACATGTATGGATCAACGTCCCAGATGAGTAAACATCTCGATATATTATGTGGCTTGGCAGAGCCGTTCTCGTTTTATTTGGATTGTTTTTAATTTATTTTATTTGGGTATTTTCTTCCATTACACACCTCATGCTAAAATAGTAATAAATAAATAAATCATACCACTGCAAGATACCAATTCCTGCAATCATCCTCTCTATAGTAGCAGGATCTGTACACTGGGGAAATCACCAAATCTATGGAAAGTATGATGATGGCAATTCCTGCAGCTATCGTGCTCAAAATATTGACCACCATAGTGGCTTTCACCTGAGGGGAAAAAAAGAGTAAAATAAACAAATAAAAATTAAAAAACCCATCAGACCCCAGCTAGTTCTCAATCAGAAGCCATAAAAATCCTAGAAATGAAACTCAAACTGAAGGAACAAGTGCAAACTTTTAACATAAATGTCCATCAGCAGTCGGCTCATCCACAGTAAGACTTTTTTTATAATTACAAAGTGATTTTAGCGAAGTACTTTCTGTTAAACATGAAAAATTTCTTTATGGATTTAAATTAAAATTGTTTAATGATTTATTGATTTATTTTTTGAATCAAATACTTATCTGAAGCGGTCTGTCCTGTTTCATTTTACTAGCTCCATTTACAGTGTCTTACATAAGTATTCACCCCCTTCTTCAATGTTTTACCCATGTTTTTCATATTCTGAGATGAAATATAAACACAAATCAAATGTAGGACTTTTATCAGAAATGTTCTGTTTCTCTGGAAACTTCACGTAATTCACTCCATCTGCCATGAACGGACTGCAGTCACTCCCTGAACTCTGATACAGTACATGGTTTCTAATTAGTGAGAGGATTCATATTCATATCCATGTTCAGGCAAATGACGATAACTCAACCTCTCCCCAATTAAAATCTTACTCATGAATTGTTCTTCTCGAATCCAATATTCCACACCCTAAAAAAAAATCCTTCTTAGGGTTCTTAAAATTTGTTGTTTTTTTCCAACATGGACATCATCCGTTTTCTTGGACTCATAATATTACATATCTATAAGTGGCAAAAGTATGTGAACCTTTGCTTTCAGTATCTGGTGTGACCCCCTTGTTCAGCAATAACTGCAACTAAACATTTCCGGTAACTGTTGATCAGTCCTGCACACCAGCTTGGAGGAATTTTAGCCCGTTCCTCCGTACAGAACAGCTTCAGCTCTGGGATGTTGGTGAGTTTCCTCACAGGAACTGCTTGCTTCAGGTCCTTCCACAACATTTCCATTGGATTAAGGTCAGGACTTTGACTTTGCCATTCCAAAACATTAACTTTATTCTTCTTTAACCATGCTTTGGTAGAACTACTTGTGTGCTTAGGGTCATTGTCTTGCTGCATGACCCACCTTGTCTTGAGATTCAGTTCATGGACAGATGTCCTGACATTTTACTTTATAATTTGCTGGTATGATTCAGAATTCATTGTTCCATCAATGACGGCAAGCCGTCCTGGCCCAGATGCAGCAAAACAGGCCCAAACCATGATACTACCACCACCATGTTTCACAGATGGGATAAGGTTCTTATGATGGAATGCAGTGTTTTCCTTTTTCCAAACATAACGCTACTCATTTAAACCAAAAAGTTCTATTTTGGTCTCATCCATCCACAAAACATTTTTCCAAAAGCCATCTGGCTTGTCCACGTGACTTTTAGCAAATTGCAGACGAGCAGCAATGTTCTTTTTGGAGAGCAGTGGCTTTCTCCTTGCAACCCTGCCATGCAAACTATTGTTGTTCAGTGTTCTCCTGATGTTGGATTCATGAACATTAGCATTAACCAATGTGAAAGAGGCCTTCAGTTGCTTAGAAGTTACCCTGGGGTCCATTGTGATCTCGCTGACTATTAAATGCCTTGTTCTTGGAGTGATCTTTGTTGGTCGACCACTCCTGTGGAGGGTAACAATGGTCTTGAATTTCCTCCATTTGTACCCAACCTGTCTGACTGTGGATTGGTGGAGTCCAAACTCTTTAGAGATGGTTTTGTAACCTTTTCCAGCCTGATGAGCATCAACAACGCTTTTTCTGAGGTCCTCAGAGATGTCCTTTTTTCGTGCCATGATACATTTCCATAAACATATGTTGTGAAGATCAGACTTTGATAGATCCCTGTTCTTTAAATAAAACAGGGTGCCCACTCACACCTGATTGTCATCCTATTGATTGAAAACACCTGACTCTAATTTCACCTTCAAATTAACTGCTAATCCTAGAGGTTCACATACTTTTGCCACTCACAGATATGTAATATTGGATCATTTTCCGCGATAAATAAATGACCAAGTATAATATTTTTGTCTCATTTGTTTAACTGGGTTCTCTTTATCTACTTTTAGGACTTGTGTGAAAATCTGATGATGTTTTAGGTCATATTTATGCAGAAATATAGAAAATTCTAAAGGGTTCACAAACTTTGAAGCACCAGTGTACTCTTCATTTTACTGTGGCTTGTTAAACTGTGACTACAGGTCACATTTCAAAATACTGCAGGAGCAGATGGAATTAATAGCGAAATTAATTAGTAAAGTAAATGAAAAGATAGAAAGCATTAATTTAATTCATTCAGCAATTCAATAAAGAATCGATATAAGACAAACTGCTTTTCATCCGTGTGTGTGTGTGTGTGTGTGTGTGTGTGTGTGTGTGTTTCCACACGAAAGAAGGTAATGCTGTTGGTGTAAAAATGTTGTTGGTGTTTACCTACCACACAGTGATTCAGTTTGTTGTTTGCTGCAACAGCCAGAGAACCAGCGCTGATGTGCTGCAAGTGCAGAAATATATATATATATTTTTCCCCTGAAACTGACACTGAATAATATACACATAAAAGTCAAGAAAACTGAAGAAGCCTTACAAACAGTGAGCCCCAGAACATGACTCCAGAAACCACGCTGATGCTGTCAGGAAAGATTGCGAGCACGATACCAAACAAGATCGTCAACACACCGACCATTATTTGGACAGTCTGTGGTTAAAAACAAAAAAACAGAAACACACAAATAAACTTGCAGTATTTTTGCAAACTATATTCATGTTTCTTATGCAAAGTATTTGTAGTGAAGAACAAATAAATGATCACACTCGGTAGACGTATCAGACGCTCGCTTTGAAAATTGTGCATGCAGACGATCATCTAAGTTTCCAAACCTGTCATTGATTCACTCTTTAATATTTTCTATTGTCAATACTCTCATTAAAAAGCTTATAATCTCTGCTTTCCACAGAAATGTATCTGGTTAAGATCTCAGTACTTTGGGAGTAACAGCAGGTTGAAGTCGCTACAAAAGAGTAAAAACTCTGCTCGCGGGACGTCGGGAAACTCATGATGTTTTTCTTTTTGAGTCACGGGAAAGCAGTCAGGCTCTCTCTCTCTCTCTCTCTCTCTCTCTCTCTCTCTCCTGATCGGTTTCCCACTGGATTACTCGTCAATATCAATCAGATCACTTTTATAGCGATGTTCTCTCGCTCTCACTCTTTCTGATGAAGGATTCAGCAACATTTTCCCTCTGCTAGTTTTGAGACTTTGAAGTGAGTTTTCAGAGCTTTACCTACTTTTTTTTTTTCAAATCAAACTGATTCATGTAAATAAATAACTATTATAGAACAAAACTTGAGTTGTTTTGATGAAAAATATTGAGATCTTAGTGGTTGGAGTGAGATTTTAAGAAACGTAAGAGTCAGTTTCAGTTCAGTTAATGTAAATTGTTTATTGGATGTAGATCAGACAGTTTTTTCGAGGTTTGCCTTGAAAGCTGTGAATATTAACCGAAATAATCATTTATATTCTTTCATATAAACACTAGTCAGCCCTACTGAGAAATACAAAGACATACAGAGCATAAAGAGGGGATTAGAAATAATCTTTTATGACTTTTTTATTTTGATAGAGAATGGTAGATGTGAGATGTTCAGTGCTTATTGATGCAGATTTTATAATTAACATTGATTTCTCCTTCTTTGTGATGTATAAATGAGAGTTACGATCACCTTTATACTGCACAAATAAAGCCATTTGGTGAAACTTTGAAGAGGAGAGCATACCGATTTAACGTGTTTACCTAATTAGCATAATTAATACTAATTGAATATTAATTTCCATAATTCTTTTTTCATTATTTTTTTCAAATATTGTAGTCACTATACAACCATTTATGTGCTGCCAATTTCCATGTAAATATCTTGAAAAATAGAAAAGTTAAACGTAAACGTAAATGTCTTCTTCCGCTTATCCGGGACCGGGTCGCGGAGGCAGCAGTCTAAGCATGGAAGCCCAAACTTCCCTTTTAGAAATAGAAAAGTTATTAAGAAAAAAAACCTTTTGTTCTGACTGGATGTGATCCTCATACAGTTTTCTAAAAATTAAACCATTTCTTCATCCTTTGATTTGTAATATCTCAAGAACGGATAAACATATTTTAATTCTGTAAAAAGTCTGTTGTTCTGCATTCAATTCTGAATTCAATGAGACAAGTTTCAAGTTGCACTATTTGGATTTAATTTGAATTTTCACCTGATATGCCCAACCACACTCATTTACATCACCGAGCCAAAACATGATGACCGTCACAGGTGTCCTGTAATGACGGCACGTGTCAGTGTGTACGATGTACTCGACTCGACGGTAAGTGACAGTCGGTTCTTGGTGTCGATGGGTTGGATATGGGACACGGTGCTGAGGGTAATGAAGACAATCCCATCTGCTCCAAACCAACAAGAGTGCTACTGGAAAGGTTACTGATGATTAATGATGATTAGGAGGAATGAGACACAACACACTGCTGACTATGAAGCTGTGTATCTGCAGGACCAGTCACCGACCCCATGCTGACCCTTGTGCCCTGAGAAAGCATCTACAATGGGCATGAAAGTGTCAGAACTGGACCTTGAAGCGATGGAAGCAGGTCACCAGGAAGCACCAGGATGCACAATGTGAAGAAGAAAAGCTGGTGTGATGCTCCCTGGGGTCCTGCATTCACCTCGTACGTTCCTGAGGACCAGGTACACCCCTTCACTGCACATTGGAAATGGTTTGAGGAACATGATGAAGAGCTCCAGGTGGTGTCCTGGATCTGCTGATAACGTCTTGCTGCCAGACTCCACAGCACACCTTCAGAGGTCTTGTTGTAGATTCGTTGTCTCAGTGAGTCAGAGCTGTTTTGGCGGCACGCAGATGACCAACAGCAAATTCGACAGGAGGTCACGCAGTTTTGGTTCACTGTTGTGAAGGTTGTTTTCATTTTAGTTTATTTTTTATGTAATAAAATGGAAAGGAGATATCAAATAGTCTCAGAAAAAGTTTATATTTTTTATGTTATTTTATAATAATATTTACAGAATTAATTAAAAATGTAATCAGATATTTTATGAATGTATGAATTTCATTTAGGCTTAAATGTATTTTTATGTGTCATTATTATTTTTAAATATATTGTAATTATATTATAATAATTATTATTGTTTTGTTTCATATCTGGTTACACTGGGTTAATTTATTTTTTTATTTTGAATTACTTTTTTTTACTGTTTGTTTTCCTATTTATTTTATTATTCCATATTTGTGTATTCATTTGAGAGGTTAAAATATTTTATTCAGTAATTTAATATGAATAATATGAATTATGTATTTATTTATTTGTTTATTTATGATGTAATTGTATAACTTACTCCCAGAGCTTTCGGTTCTCCTTTCAGGAATTTCTGCAGTGGGCTGATTGTCTGAGAGGGATTTTGTCCGGCTGTAGTCGGGGCTGTTGATGAGGGAAGAACCTGAGTGACGATGGTGTAGCCACTTCCCACATTAGTGAGCGGGATCGAAGCGCTGGCCATCTTTAATAAAGCACCTCTGTGTGATTAATCTGTGAACAAAAAACACGTTCACTATCAGTGTGATGGGATAATGTGAGACGAAAATGTTATTTCTTGGTTCTGTACAGGTTTTTAAATCAACTCCAAGAGTCTAATGTTGTTCCTGAGGCTTTAAAGAGAAAACCATGTTTATATAAAGTTAGAAGAAGCAGAAGAAAAAGGAGAAGTGGAAGAAAAGGAGAAGTAGAACAGAAGGGTGGAAAATTTGAGGAACTGTATTTTGTTACTGGGCTTTCAAAGAACTTGTTGCGAATCTCAAAGGTCCATTCCATGTGTGTTTTAAAAATAGGGACATAAAGACAATACACTATTATTTTATTATAACACTGACGGAAACATATAAAATAAGGAGTCTTCTTTGGCCCCCTAGAAGTCACATATGTGTGTATATTTGTGTTGTGGCCCAAGTGGATAAGGCACCATACCATAAATCCAGGGACCTGGGTTCAATTCCAACCTGAGGTCATTTCCTGATCTCTCCCTGTCTCTCTCTCCCACTCATTTCCTGTCTCTACACTGTCCTTTCCAATAAAGGTGAAAAAAGCCCCCCCCCCCCAAAAAAATGGCTTAGTTTCATCGTATCTCAGATATATTGCTTTTGCTGGATGATGTAACTGAGGAACTGTCTGAACTTTATTTGGTGTTAATCAGAGTCATTTTACTTGATGGCAGGTGTGAACCCAAAAAGACTGAATGCTGTCATTAAAGCAAAAGGTGCTTCAACAAAGTATTAGTTTAAGGGTGTGCACACTTATGCAACCAGCTTATTGTACATTTTACTTTTTATGTTTTATCCCCAAAAAGATTTGTTTGTTTTTTAATTGAATTGTACAGGTTATAGGTGGGCGGCACGGTGGTGTAGTGGTTAGCGCTGTCGCCTCACAGCAAGAAGGTCTGGGTTCGAGCCCCGTGGCCGGCGAGGGCCTTTCTGTGTGGAGTTTGCATGTTCTCCCCGTGTCCGCATGGGTTTCCTCCGGGTGCTCCGGTTTCCCCCACAGTCCAAAGACATGCAGGTTGGTGACTCTAAATTGAGCGTAGGTGTGAATGTGAGTGTGAATGGTTGTCTGTGTCTATGTGTCAGCCCTGTGATGACCTGGCAACTTGTCCAGGGTGAACCCTGCCTTTCGCCCGTAGTCAGCTGGGATAGGCTCCAGCTTGCCTGCGACCCTGTAGAAGGATAAAGCGGCTAGAGATAATGAGATGAGAGGTTATACGTCACATTAAAGCTAGGAAAAGTTTTGAAATGGTTTATCATGGTCTCATTTTTTGTACATCTGAAAAACTTATCATTTTACCGGAGTGTGTAGACTTTTATATCCACTGTATTCCATTCAGCTACTCGCCTTCAACTCGTTCAGTATCATGCTAGCTGAATGGAATATATCCGATAGACCATGAAAAAAAGTCAGACATTATTATTTAAATATGTCACTCATATGCGTGATGTATTTTGTCTGAAAAATGCAAGTTTTTCAACATGAGAAGATAAACTTCACATCTTCAATCCAACATGTGATTTTCTTTTTATTATATCAACACATTCACAAACAAACAAACAAACAAACAAAAATTTTATTAAAACAATTCCTCGATTTCCTCAAGAGTGATAATATTGAGACATATGTTACTCAATATCCTGGACATAGTTTCTATGGAAAGTACGAGTGGTGAGAGGACTTGTGTGAAAATTTGATGATGTTTTAGGTCATATTTATGCAGGATTATAGAGAATTCTCAAGGGTTCACAAACTTTCAAGCACCACTGTATGTGTTGAAATGGTCACAGGTTTTCTGATATTCATGTCTCTGAGCTGGGAAGCTTAAAGCTGATAAATTACAGTGAAGGAAGACCTTGGAAAAGGTTCTCAGTTTAAGTACGTTTAATAAATAAATAAATAAATAAATAACCACACCTCATCACACCTTCTAAACGGACGTGGATCAGAGGCCTGAGTGCAAAGAGTCCTTAGGTGGGTTTGACGACTTTTTTTTTTACATTTTTTTCAACATATTAGACGTGACCTTACATTAATTTCATCAGATCAAGTCAGTTGAAAATATTTAATTTTTATAATCAAATGCATTTAAAAGTAACTCCGGAAAACTTTTTTTTTCTTCTTCTGTCTGGCTACATCCATTTTTAACCAAGACTTTGACATATTATTTATACTTTCACTTCAGTATCATTTCTCAGTATTGTGTCCAATCCTGAAAATAACCATTTTATTTACACTGAACTTGTCATTTGAGGTAAAACTATGGAGTAAAATTCTACACAGTCACCCAGTTTGCAAGACAAAACCACAAAAGAAGCCATTTTAAAACATTTTTCACTCCTTTACCTCTCTTTAAAGAAAACACTGATCTGCTCCTGTTACATGTCTGTTAAAAACAATAGAAATCATTTAGTTTAATAAAGACAAAAAGGCTTATTTTACCTCCTGTCCTTTAGCAGTGCAGTCTCTCTCTCTCTCTCTCTCTGCGACTAAACACTTTCATTTCGTCAGTGTACCGTTATCCTAAACTCCTCCTATTCTTCAGAAATGTTTACAGTTCCAGTGACGCAGATTTCCTGCCTCGAGATTGAGCCGAAATACAAGACCCGAATGAAAAAAGAAAAGAAAAAAAATCCCACAAAGCAGTTGTGCAACCAGATGTGATGTCTGAACATGACACAGAGCTCCAGAGAGAATCAAAGCCAAGCCTGCTGTTGTTTTTGTTCCACAGAGCAGAAGTATTTCCAGCAGGAGCAGAACGATTACCATCAGCACTGCCTAGAAACATGACCTGGAGTAAACTTTAAAAGACCACAGCAACAGGAACATGACTGTAATGATAAATATAACTGCAAGCAGGGATTCGTGGGCCAAAGCACTAAGGGTGCACAAAGGCCTGTTTCATGAGTGAGTGCTGACATGTGGATGTGATGTCACATCAGTGAACATACATGTGATCCTATGGGCCATGTGCAGTGGAGTTCTGCCACGCTTCCTGATTGCACGATGTGATATGTTTAGAATGATGGATATGTTTTCATGCTTGTTATAACTCTGATAAATCCAGTGTGAGGAGAATTTAAACAACGTTGTTTTATAAACCTCACTTCCTTTTGCTAGTTGGAAGTGGTACAACTATGAGTCACGATTAACGACATTGTTTGTCAGTAACTCCACTGAAAACACACAAACTACAAACATGGACACTCAGAACTACATTCCCCAAGAACCACAGTGCCGTCTGTCACCTGAGTACTAATTACAGCTGTCACACATTCCCCTAATCAGCACTCCACCTACTTAAGTCACACTCACACAACACCCCAGTGCGAAGTATCATCCTGTTTGCCCAATACATGCCAAGTCTTGCATTTTCCCATTTGTCTCTTTTTTCTGATGTTTTGCTTGGGCTATTCTACTACTATTCCTGCCTCGCCTATTCTACGTTGTTTGCCGATCGCCTGACATACGCCTGTTTCCTGACCTCAATTCTGTCTTGGCTTTGTCAACCATCTACTTCCCCACTCTCCTCTGTGCATACATTAGTAAGTGCCTGAACTCTGACAAGATACTTCACAGTTATGGATGTAGCAGAGGATGCTAAGCAGACGGCTTTAAATGCTCAGGAACGCCTATTAGGAGAACATCAACAGATGCTAGTGGGCCTCAACACCCGCATGTCACAGCTAGCAACTGTGATGTCGCAGGCCCTCCTACAGTGCCCTGAGTCCCTCTTCAGCTCTGCGCTACAACTTCCACCTCCAGGGAAATTCGCCAGAGACCCCACCAAGTGCAAGGGTTTCTTGCTTCAGTATTCAATGTATTTCGCTACCATGCCTACCCTTTCTGACAAGCACAAGATTGATAAGTTTATTACTTTTCTCACAGGCAAAGCGCTGCGCTGGGCCAGTGCAATTTAGGACAAAGAACAAGATCAGTCGATTTCCTATGAGCGATTCTTCTCCATGTTTAAAAGAGTTTTTAACCACGAACCAGAGGGAATTGAAATCGGAGAGAGTCTGTTAACCATTTCGCAAGGTTCCCAAAGTGTAGCAGAATATGCTCTCGATTTCAGAACAATAGAGTGGCTAGTGGATGGGACGAACCCGCTTTGAAAGCTGTTTTCTGCCAGGGTCTACACCCCGCAGTTCTAAGTGAACTCGCCTGGCGTGATGAATGGTTCACTTTGGACTCGCTGATTGATCTAGCGATTCAACTGGATCATCTGCTGACCAGTGGCGGCTGCTGGTTTTTAAAACAGGGGAAGCCCATTTTACGCATTCATCGTAAAACCTGTAGGCCGGATATCAAAGCATAGAAAGGTGTGCCCCATTAGCATAGTGAACTAGACAACCCTACCTAGTGGCAGAAAGTATTTTTGCTTGTACATTTCATGTTATAGTCTGGCTTGCCAGGCTAGTGCCTCATATCCTTTATCAAAAATATCAAACATCCAAAAATCACTGGCTATTCAACGAAGAGCCTTGAACATCATACCCTGATATGCAACACAGAGGCTACGTTCACACTGCAGGCTGAAGTGACTCAAATCCGATCTTTTCGCCCATATGTGACCTGTATCCGATCTTTTATTGACAATATGAACGACACAGATCCGATTTTTTCAAATCCGACCCAGGCCGTTTGGATATGTGGTGCTAATTCCGATTCCTATCCGCTCTTTTCATATGCGACTTCAGTCTGAACCGCCAGGTCGCATTCATCCGACTTACACGTCATCAACAAGCCACAAACGTCACTATTCTGCGCTGAAGTAGGCGGCGAGTCTCTCAAAAAAATTACAACAACATGGCGCATAATCACGGGCGCAGATAGAGGGTGGGACGAGTTATATTTAAATTCACCTCGTTCGGTCCCCCCCACTTATAGGGAGGAAAAAACGTCTATGCTGTCTTTCTTTGCATAAGGCAAACCTCACGGAAAAATCAAAAGACTAATTACCATTCGGTTTATTGAGGTGCACAGCAGTGTATACATATAGTTGCAACAACTCACATAAAACAAAACAAAGACTGATATTCGGTTGGTTGAGCTGCGCAGACTGCACAGGTTGCGAGCTCGAGCTTGGTTGCTATGGTTACTAACAACAAGTTTGACAGGCATATCGGGGTTGGGGTTGGTTTGCTGGCAGCTTTGTCCCCCCCAGTTTTTTGTCCCCCCCAGTTCAAAAAACGTATCTGCGCCCCTGCGCATGACATCAATGCGAGGGACGCTTCGGGCTGTGAAGGTTCTGAATCTTCTCAATGGAAGGACGCAGAGGTTAGGGAGCTGATTTCCATTTGGGGGGATGCAGCTATTCAAGCTAGATTGGATGGGTCATACCGCAACTGGGCGGTTTTACTTCCGTAAACACTGGCCATGCTCACTGCGTGTGACGTCGTCGTATCCTGCAGTGCGCATGCGGAACACTTTTAGGTCGCTTTTCGTTCATACTGAGGATCACATACAAGTCGCATATATTTGTTAATGTGAACGACCTCACAAAAAAATCGGATTTCACAAAAAAATCGGAATTGAGCATTAAGCCTTGCAGTGTGAACGTAGCGAGAGTCTTTAACACAACACCCAGCTATGCAACACATCCTTGAACATCTGCAACACAGTCTGGAAATCCATAACCAGGTAGGCTATGCAACACACAGAACCTTGAATATTATACCCAGCTATAACCTATAACACAGAGCCCACCATTCTCTTAACATTACTGAACAATATACACACTTCACATTCATGAACATGAACACTATTTATACACAAATTCTGCCCTCCGCTCCTTTTCCAGAAAATGGTCTGTGACCCTGTCATACTAGCTGGTTGTGCTTTCCAGAGACTTCACCAATTTCTGTTAGCAGCTAGCACTGCAGATCCCAATAAGGCTCAAGCTAGCCTACAACCAGATTGAACTACAAATGAAATAAACGAGTGAATTCGCAAATGATCAAACTGATAGAATGGATGAAAGTTAACGGAGCACAACAAGTAATATTTACATTTGTTTACAGAGTAATGTACAGAGACATCAATGAGAAGAAATGTTTATATGAAAAGAAAGTCGGACAGCACTTTGGCACACGACTACACTTTCTCGACATCCACTGGGGACTGATCATACTTCCGTGTTCCTCGCCGACGCCGAAGTACAGAGCCCGCCCTCCTCATGTCTTTCAAACACTACCTCCAATAATCCTTCATCAGCCCGGCTTCTTGTCCCTCCCACTGTCTCGTTTAGTCCCAGAGAAAGCCCGGCTTCCCTGGAAGTGACGATTTTGTCGATTTTAACCAATAACAACTTGGCGAAATTGGCTGTTCAGAGCCCTCTCATAGACTGCAACGGATACCGAGCTGCCAGCCATAGAGCCCACTGAAATAAGAAAGGTTACAGCCAGTGTTGCCAGTTTGGGCGGTTTTAAGTGCATTTTGGTGGGTTTTGAACATATTTTGGCTGGAAAACGTCAGCAGTATCTGGCAACGCTGGTTACAGCCTGGCAGCAAAGGTGATTCTTGTAGCAAACTGCAAGTTCGTCAGACATCACTCAAATAAGTTACAGGATAGTTATAAATGTAAATACAATCTTGGGCATATATTATGTTATGCAAGTTATTGTTTTAATGAGAATTCAACGTTGTAGATGCTGTAGTTTGGGGAGAGAATTTTAGGGGAAGCTCGGCTTCCCTTGTTGTCTCTGAGACATTGCCCCTGCTGCTGACTCACAGACCCTACATTCAGGAAAGCACTAAACTGTCATGGAAATTTCTAATAAACACTTCAGAACGCTTAGCAGTTGTCTTTTCAGTCATTTGTTATGGTAAATCATATAAAAGAAAATTAAAGCAGAACATCACCTCTAGTGATGTGAGAGTACGCGCACGCTCTGAGTTGTGTTTTAGTGGCTGTTATCTATGTACTCTAAAGGCTTTACTGTTCGTGTCTTCACGTGATTGGCTCAAGGTTTTCTATGAAGCTTTGCTAATGAGTGCACCTGGCATGCTTTGGTATGTGCAGGCAGGTGCAAGCAGGGAGAACTCAAGCTCCCTGCTTATCACCACCGAGGTCAGGAGAGGTGGTTACATCATGAGAAGATACGTAGTTAGGACGAACTCAAGCACCCTGCTCATTACCACCAAGGTCACAGAAAGGCGATTACAACATTGGAAAAACATCTTTCTCAGTACACTAGGCCACTTAAGCTCAACACACAGAAACACAGAGAATAATAATGTTCGTCCATTAAATTTCCCTCACATTTCCCCCCTTTTTATCCAACAGGTTAATAATTGCTAAAGAAAGAAATGTACACAATTTCAGTGGTAAGAGTTCCCAGAGAGATTTGACTTAACACGTCATTGAGTGTACAGGGATAATGCTAAGACTGTTTTGTAAGACATAGATGTCTTAAGTTAATGCTAGCAAGCTATATACATAGATCAGGAAACAATAGAACAGGAAACAACCATAAATGAAAGTGTTTTAAGCTAGGGCTAATTTCATATCAGCTGTGGTGACGTCGTCAAACGGTGGGTTGTAGTCTTCGTGTGGGTTTGGAGGCCAGTCAGGCAAGTTGTCTGGGTCTATTTTCACCATCTGGTAACCGATATTTGTCAGCTGCCTCTGAAACACAGACATACAACATTGACGGAAAACAGGGAGCAAACATAGCATCACAATCACTAAGCCCAGGACCAGTATGGTGGATGGAATCAGAGTCTTCCATCCACTAAACCAACTGTCTTCGATTCTGTGTCAGCCTGGGTTCCCTGTATCGACCACCACACGAATCCTCCCGTGAGCCCCAGCAGGATCAGGATGCTCAGGCCCATGACTGGACCTAGCTTATAATGATTTACCCCCTTCATTTTATGTTAACTATGTCTCCGAGTTAACCGTTGCCCTTTTTGATTTTTGTTGGTGCTCAGAGGGTGGGCACGCCCTATCAGCCCTCGTCCCACCTCACCGGGACTTGGAGGAAACTCGAAATCCTAAGACTTACAGTGGTGCTTGAAAGTTTGTGAACCCTTTAGAATTTTCTATATTTCTGCATAAATATGACCTAAAACATCATCAGATTTTCACACAAGTCCTAAAAGTAGATAACGAGAACCCAGTTAAACAAATGAGACAAAAATATTATACTTGGTCGTTTATTTATTGAGGAAAATGATCCAACATTACATATCTGTGAGTGGCAAAAGTATGTGAACCTTTGCTTTCAGTATCTGGTGTGACCCCTTTGTGCAGCAATAACTGCAACTAAACCTTTCCAGTAACTGTTGATCAGTCCTGCACACTGGCTTGGAGGGATTTTAGCCCGTTCCTCCGTACAGAACAGCTTCAACTCTGGGATGTTGGTGGGTTTCCTCACATGAACTGCTCACTTAAGGTCCTTCCATAACATTTCAATTGGATTAAGGTCAGGACTTTGACTTGGCCATTCCAAAATGTTAACTTTATTCTTCTTTAACCATTCTTTGGTAGAACGACTTGTGTGCTTAGGGTCGTTGTCTTGCTGCATGACCCACCTTCTCTTGAGATTCAGTTCATGGACATATGTCCTGACATTTTCCTTTAGAATTTGCTAGTATAATTCAGAATTAATTGTTCCATCAATGATGGCAAGCCATCCTGGCCCAGATGCAGCAAAACAGGCCCAAACCATGATACTACCACCACCATGCTTCACAGACGGGATAAGGTTCTTATGCTGGAATGCAGTGTTTTCCTTTCTCCAAACACAACACTTCTCATTTAAACCAAAAAGTTCTATTTTGGTCTCATCCATCCACAAAACATTTTTCCAATAGCCTTCTGGCTTGTCCATGTGATCTTTAGCAAACTGCAGATGAGCTGCAATGTTCTTTTTGGAGAGCAGAGGCTTTCTCCTTGCAACCCTGCCATGCACACCATTGTTGTTCAGTGTTCTCCTGATGGTGGACTCATGAACATTAACATTAGCCAATGTGAGAGAGGCCTTCAGTTGCTTAGAAGTTACCCTGGGGTCCTTTGTTACCTCACCGACAATTACATGCCTTGCTCTTGGAGTGATCTTTGTTGGTTGACCACTCCTGGGGAGGGTAACAGTGGCCTTGAATTTCCTCCATTTGTACACAATCTGTCTGACTGTGGATTGGTGGAGTCCAAACTCTTTAGAGATGGTTTTGTAACCTTTTCCAGCCTGATGAGCATCAACAACACTTTTTCTGAGGTCCTCAGAAATCTCCTTTGTTCATGCCATGATACACTTCCACAAACATGTGTTGTGAAGAGAAGACTTTGATAGAGCCCTGTTCTTTAAATAAAACAGGGTGTCCACTCACACCTGATTGTCATCCCATTGATTGAAAACACCTGACTCTAATTTCACCTTCAGATTAATCGCTAATCCTAGAGGTTCACATAATTTTGCCACTCACAGATATCTAATATTGGATCGTTTTCCTCAATAAATAAATGAGCAAGTATAATATTTTTGTCTCATTTGTTTAACTGGGTTCTCTTTATCTACTTTTAGGACTTGTGTGAAAATCTTATGTTTCAGGTCATATTTATGAAGAAATATAGAAAATTCTAAGGGTTCACAAACCTTCAAGCACCACTGTATCTATCGGCTAGACACTGAAATACTCTTCCCTATTGAGGGTGTGCATGATTGATGTGATACTCGCACTGTTCCATGCAGTGATGCCTTTCTTCCTCACTAGCTTTAGTCAGAATCCGGGTCACTTAGGCCTTCCTCTTTCTCCTGCTCAGCCGGTTCAGGAACCCTCCTGCAGTGGCTAGCATGGATCCACATCACTCTGCCCATGACCTTCACTGCCGTTGGGGTTGTGAGCAGGACCTGCAATTGGCCATTCCACCGTGGCTTGTTCCACTTGGTTCGTCGGAAGTCCTTCACCACTATCCAATCCCCTGGTTGTAGATCATGCAGAGGTCCCTCAGTGGGCTTGGGAAGTGCTTCTTTTACCTGTTTGTGGATAGATTTCAAAGCAGAGGATAACATTGCACAGTAATTCAACATTGCATCATCACACAGTGTGGTGTCCGGCAGTGTTCCTTGGGCTGGCCCTATCCCCGTGTTGGGTGCTCGTCCAAACAGAATTTCGAATGGTCTTAACCCATGTTTAGGCCTAATTTGCATCCTCATTTGTGTGAGTACTACAGGGAGGACCTTTGTCCATCCTAGCCCTGTTTCTGCACAAGCTTTGCTGAGTTTATTTTTAAGTGACCCATTTTCCCTCTCTACTGCTCCCGCACTGGCAGGATGGTAGGCACAATGTTGTTTCTGGTCTATCCCTAGGAATGCTCCTATTTTCTTTAGGGCTGCATTAACAAAGGGTGTTCCATTGTCAGTTGAGATTATGCTAGGTATACCCCACCTAGGAATTATATCTCTCAGGAGTGCTTTGACTACTGCCTCTGAGTCTTGTTTAGCTGTGGGGAATACTTCAACCCATTTTGAAAACATGTCAACTATTACCAGGCAATACCTTTTCCCTTCACTAGGTGTCAGTTCAATGAAGTCCATTTGGAGAAGAGCAAATGGTTTGTCTGGTATTGGGTGTGCTGCTTGAGTTAGTTTGATACCTTGACCTGCATTATGTTGTGTGCATATCAAGCATTGCTTGCAAAATTTTGCAGCATAATTTGAAAACCCCTTTGTGAACCACATCTTTGTTCCTTCTGCTACCATCCCCCCTTTTGACACATGGGTGAGCCCATGTGCCAATTTTGCATAGAAAGGGAACATGCGTTTGGTAGACAGGGACGGCCCGAGGGACAAACCCAGACCGAGTTTGCAAAGATACAGCCAGCCTGTTTCCAGACTTGTCTCTTGTCCTGGGTGGCAGTGCTCTGAAGGTCTGCTAGCTGTAAACAGGGGGTAGAAACCTGAGGAAAAGCAAGGTTAGAGGGTGAACTGGAAGCTGAGGCTGCACACTTAGCTGCCGCATCTGCCCTGGCATTCCCTTGAGACACAAGATCAGTATTGTTAGTATGGGCAGCACACTTACACACAGCAATGGCTCTAAGGAGTAGAATAGCATCCAACTACTCAGAGACCAGTTTATGATGTG